>NC_068369.1:6088688-6093688 GCF_020536995.1 Dreissena polymorpha
TAGGAATAATCGTTTTTTTTTAACATCGTATAGCGAAAAACAGTTGTTTGTACTACGAATGGGAAGAGTACACCCGCTTTAATTATAAACGTCTTGAATTGGAGATCAGGAATGTACTGCAGCGACAAATTTAATCGAAGAACACACTTCACCGAATAGTTTGGAGACGCCATTTTGGAGATGTGTATTGAAATTGCCATTTTGATGATGGTGTCAATATTGACATAAGCATTAAAATCGTTTTCCCGGGTTCACTTATACTATGATGCCACTGCACAAAACTAGTTGATCGTTGAAGCCGAGCTAGTATTCTGTGGTAATTTTCCAAACAGTTTTATTTGACGCATTTGTCTTCAAGCGTTTAGGATGAAAGGTATTGCAGACAACAATTCAGCATTTGACACAAAGCGGCGAGTAACTAATGGTTAGGCATGCAAACGCGCATTATAATATTATATGAAAGTAAATAGTTAAAAAAAATCATTGGATTATCAATAATAATATGTATTTTTTTTTAATGAACAATAGTTATAATACGAACGAAGTTAGTTACATTGAAATTATATATTGAAACGAACACATGTTTGTGTTTGGAAACTATTCGTGCAATAAAATAAAGTTTCATTTAAATAAAACCGCATTATGTGCAGTGAAATGAAAAGCGTTGCTGCAAACGATAATCGACTTAATTACAAAATAAAAATAATAGAATTTTTTTTTTTGCAACTTCAAGGCGCTTCTACATGATTTCACACGCATGCTTAAAAGCTGCTTAGCAACGTGGCCGGTCATCAATGTCCTCTCAACGTTCGTTACGTCAACTGCATGTGATCTATGAGCAAGCGACACAATTTTACTATTTTAAAATTTAAATTCATTATTACAAAAGGGTAGGTCTAATCCCTAGTTAAACAGTTGCTGAAACTCATAAAATATTTGTGTTATTTCAACTTATTTGTTATAAATTAGTTTTACCATCCTATTAAAGCGAAACTCATGCATGAAAAGCAGCTTAACTGTTATAATATCCCGAATTTCAAGACTTTCCAATTAAAAAAAAGGAGATATGTAAATCGTAATTATATACAACATGCTAGATTTTTGTAATATTAACGTATCATTTAATCAAATGTGTACTTTGTTTTCAGAAAGCGCAACCGATTCAACCCACGCATCCACCAACTGTACAGGGAGGTAATAGCGTAACGCTGTTCTTAGGTTCTACTTTATAGTGTTTAACTTGGGATGGAAGGCATTCTTTTCAAATTGGCTTTGAATTTATACACAAGTGTTAATTTTCGGTACAAATAAAATGTGTCCCTGCTTATCTGTTTGTGAGTATCAGAAGCAGTAATTTATAATTCTGGGCCATGTGTCCCAGTCTGCAACGCATAAGAAATGTTTAAAGTAAACAAAACAATAACATGGGGTGGGATGGCGTTCCCACTACTTGCCTGCTTCGTGTTTTTTTTTTAATTTGACTACGCAAAGTGCCGTGCGTTATTAATTATTAGATAAATTAGAGTTTAACTTAGTTAGAGCCGTGCATATTATATCACATTTGAATTATATGAGTATTGTAGAGTTGTATTTTACTCCGTTTAATGACTACCTGAGCTGCGTAAAAATACCACGTGACTCTGACGTTACATGGTGCTCCTTTTCAACTTCTTCCGCGAACCGTATAAATCATAATTATTTTACTTAGGACCGGCTAAACTTATTTCTGAGTCACGTTCTGAGAAAACTGGGCATAATGCATGTGCGTAAAGTGTCGTCCCAGATTAGCCTGTGCGGTCCGCACAGGCTTATTAGGGACGACAGTTTCCGCTTTAATTGGATTTTTGCTAAGAAGAGACTTCATTTTACCGAAAAATGTCAAAAAAGCGGACAGTTTTGTCCCTGATTAGCCTGTGCAGATTCCATAGGCTAATCTGGAACGACACTTTACGCACATGCATTATGCCCAGTTTTCTCAGAACACGACTCATATTATTCACACTGCATGTCAATTTGTGAATGTAGTTTAAGGACTGAACTTTCTGTCATAAATGATTTAAGAATACTTCTTTGTTTGGTGAATCGCAGTACATTTTCTAACAAACAGCTATTCGCACAACACACTCCATCTCGTACCGTCTGCATTTTTTCTCGACAATTTTGATCTAAGACAGGATTGCATATGGCCTGCAAGTTACAGTCGGATTTTTCTAATATGATTTATATGGATATGAATGAATACTGCTGCTCTATCGTAAATATAAAATGACTAAGTCCCGAAACCATTATAAAATCGATCGCCTTATTCGAATTCGATGTGTGTGTTAAGAAGTCATACCAACGCGTTGGAGTGCATGTGAGCCTCGCTTTGTATAAAGAGGGTTTAATGCTTGTGTGTAAAGTGTCGTCCCTGATTAGCCTGTGCAATCCTCACAGGCTTATCACTGACGACATTTTTCGCATAAACTGGATTTTTGCAAAGAATAAACTACCTATAAACGAAAAAATACCATAAAAGCGAAAGTGTCGTCCCTGTTTAGTCTGTTCGGACTGCACAGGCTAATCTGGGACGACACTAAGCGCACATTTGACCCCTTTTTCACAAAACACGGCCTGTGTTTATACACAAAGAGGCTCGCGCATTATAATACTTAGAGACTGATATACTCGCAAACTGGTGCTGTGTGATTTTATATTTGTAGAAGACCGATGCCTCTCGAATCCGTGTAAGAACGGTGCCACATGTAACAATAAACCTACGGATAAAGCCCACCGCTTCGAGTGCGTTTGTCATTCCGCTTACAGGGGGGAGAACTGCGAAGACCGTAAGTTAGACTTGCTTTTTCTATTTATTTTTACATGTACTGTAACCATGTAGCGGGTTTTGTAAGTTAGAGTGATACAATTAATGGATCCTTGTCTTGGTGTTTAAGATGATACAAAGTTTATATGCATGCATAGACATTTACTTAAAGCGGAATGGAAAGGTGCGAACCATCTACAGGGTGCAGGATCACGTGACTTTATTGTTTCCCAATTAAACCTTAATGGATGTAAACACACCGGTAGTTGGTGCTTTTTTGTAAATACTTTTTTGAACAATTCTTCTTAAAAAATTCAACTACTAGTAGTTCATAAAAGACAGATTTGTATGCTGCTTATGGCAATGTTAAATACATCAGAATTACCTTATTAAACAAGCATGAGTTCTTCTTTTAAAAATTCCTTGTGTACAGCTTGGTGATGCTTCACGCAACGTGAAATTTTGTCACCGATATTAGACGTATTAAAGGATTATTCTACCTTGAGGATGCCTTGAGCTATCGACAAAAACTGCAAGAAAAACTGTCTTCTATTCACATAAGACTTTAGCAAATGTATTTTAATAACGTGACATTTTTGCAAAAAAATAAAGTTCTTAACGGCGTGTTTACACTCATTCCAGCCCGTTTGTAAACCCTTAAAACCCCGTCGATTATGCAACCTGTTTATTATGATGCCCCACATTTTAAAGACAACTCGCCCTTTTTGTCCCTATTTTATTTAACAATAGAACTACTCTTCCTACCCCGCCTTTTGTTTGTCTGGTGAAATCCCTTCATATATTAGGGAAGGCATTATCACAATCGTTCTTCTTTTTATTCAATTACTTAGTTAATAACTGAATTATTGTTTAAAAAAATAAGATAAACAGAAAAATACTTTTAAAAACTGTAGTTTATTGATGAAAATGTTTTATATAACGTACACAAAAAATAAAAATACATGCACTTTGCATACGTTTGAAAATATCGAAAAAAAATGTGCATGTTTCAATATATTCTATTTAATGAATTAAATCAAGTCTAGATTTATGTGGCATACTATATATTTCAGAAAAGAAAAGGTGTTCAACGCTGAAATGCAAAACACTCAAAGACTGCGGGAACTCACCGGCTGGAACGCTCTGCATCTGTGAGGGAAGTCCAAAGAGTCTGTCTGGGGACAATATATTCTGTCTGTCCGGATCGCCTTCGCCCGAGATAAGTATCTAATATTGGAAATTAGCCTCGCTCTCGAATATCGGGGCAGTATGTATGTGCGTTAACAGTCGTCTCAAATAAGCCTCTGTCAAAATTAGCCTGTGTTCAGATTAGCCAGTGTCCAGATTAGTCTGTGTCCAGATTAGCCTGTGTCAAGATTAGTCTGTGTTCAGATTAGCCTGTGTTCAGATAATACTGTGTCCAGATTAGCATGTGTTCAGATTAGCCTGTGTTCAGATTAGCCTGTGTTCAGATAATCCTGTGTCCAGATTAGCATGTGTTCAGACAAGTCTGTGTCCAGATTAGTCTGTGTCTAGATTTGTCTGTGTCTAGATAAGTCTGTGTCCAGATGAGTCTGTGTCCAGATTAGCCTGTGTTTAAATTAGTATGTGTCCAGATTAGTCTGTGTTCAGATTAGCCTGTGTTCGGATTATCCTGTGTCCATATACAGTCCACACAGGCTAATCTGGGATGACACTGTACGCACATGCATTAAGCCCCGTTTTCTCAGATCGAGTCTCAATTGAGGCCTGTTCTGGGAAAGCTTGGTCAATGCATGTCTGTAAAGCATTCTGCACAGACTGATAGGTGACGCTACTTTCCGCTTTTCTCGAATTGTTTGCTTAAACTAAGGTGGTCTCTTCTTAACTATAAGATTGTGCGGAATGCACAGGCTAATACGGGACCACAGAAGCACATGCTTCAAGTCGGAAATTCCCAGATCGAGGCTGATTTATTTGTTTTTAATTTAAATTACGTCCAATAGTTCATGTATACGCCAGCAATAGACGTAACGACCATTCCGTGCGTTTAATATTGCTCATTTTGTGCATATTTCAGCGAATGTTGTGCAGATGATCGGCAACACGTCCGCCTTAACTAAATACGTGATAGCAGGCGTCTCTTCGGCTATTGTGATCGTATTTTTAGCCGCGTGCGTCACTAGCAGGAGGGCGTCAGCTAAACTGTTAAGTACAA
>NC_068369.1:6098688-6321188 GCF_020536995.1 Dreissena polymorpha
AAATGTAAGCTTACTTCAATATTTAATGTCAGTCTTGATTTAGAGAAACGATACGTTGCGGCCCTTGACCAGGGCTACATACCACCAGATGAGCCGCCAGAGATATCGTGCGTGTTCATGGATGTCGTCAGGACAACCTTTTGTTGCTCCAAGTCCGCCTACCCCGCTTCGTATCTACCCTCGGGAGCTTTCAAGGGTTTGTCGCGAATATGGCTTCATCAGACGTTTGATGTTTAAAAAAATCATTTTCAATATCATTTTTATTTTATTGTGGTATATGTAGAATGAAATACATTACGCAACAAGCAATGATGAAGTAACTTGCAATTCACAGAAACCGCTGACCTAATGCCTATGCCTCTGTAAGCAATGTGTTTTATCCCATCATTAGATGTGCATTGTCGAAATAAACCACTGTGGAATATATTTTCCTTTATTTCGGCAATGCTGAAATATAGCTGTAACGCGCGGCGGACTCTTATAGTCATATTACTGGGAATCAATTATAAAGTAATCATTTAAGTAAAATCGAATTAGATTCAACAAAACAAACAGTTTGATACCAAGATGTAATATATTTTAAACACTAAATGCAACACTAACAGCGAAAAACATTGTTTACAAATATTAACTGCGCGTACTCATGACGTAATTATTAACACGTCAAACGACAAAAAGTCATATTATTTCCCGATAAAGCTGCAGTTGTTTAGTATTTTTTATTATTATTTCTTACCAATTGAGGACGTAGAGGTATGATAATAGAAAATCAGGTTCGTGACTGATCTTTTTGTTATATATAAGCTCGGGACGAATAAAATAAAACAATGTTTGCTTAAAATAACTTTGGGATTTTCCGTGTACCGGAACAGAAGTTTTATTTTCCTATTCTATTTTTAAAGAAATAATTGACGACTAAGAAAATTGATGGGATAAATCGAATGCTAGGTCGGTGCCGAATAAAGCGAAGTTTTTTTTTGCTCGGCCCGAAAATCTGAACCACTCGCCAAGGCTCGTGGTTCAGATTTTCAAAGCCTCGCAAAATAAACTTCGCTTTCTTCGGCACCGACCTAGTATTCTCTATATGTCAAAGCAAATGATGTTAAAACTGTCCTTCTAATTGGGTATTTAAACATGTTATTTTACTAGAATATGCATCACAATAATTGTTTTTAACATTTATGGTTTTAGAGGAACACGCGCCATTAATACAAGAAAAAACTCATAAAAACAAAAGATCCGTGTTAAAGTCGGAGTCTAACAGAAATGCCAACAGACACGTCAAAAGATCAAAAACAAAAAACGAATCACGCGGCATCATTCGTCATTTCGGTTCAGCGAAATCAGTACCACGCCCATTGACATCGGATACAAGGCGTTCCAGTTCTACAGCACGGTTGCCGCGTTCTGCAGCAGGATATAACGACCGACATCACAGCTTGTCAATTCATAATCCACCAAACTAGTTTCTCATAGACGTTCTACACTAGATCAAAGTGGAATCTTCCTTGAAGATTCCAGAAAAAAGCATTAAAAATATGTTTCCTTGCGTTCAGTTAAAGGACAAAGCGCGTGTATTAATGGCGGTGCGATGTAAAGTGAATTAAGACAAATTTCCAGACAGAGTAATACCACTGGCGATAGCGACCGTTACTATGGTGATCTCAGACACGGTGTTCCACGAATGGTGTCCAATCATGGCTCTGAATACATGATGAATAACTCAGTCGATGATATAATGATAGTTTTTCCTGGTTAAAAATTTAAAGTAGCATAAATACTCTAAGTCAACGAATATCTCGCAAAATATTATGTAAAATATATTTAACCTATTAAAAATCAGTGCTCCTTGGCAATAGCCAAAATTTCAACGCAAGATGTGGTATGGTAACATATATTTAAAGAGATACAAAATGCCCGTTTTTGTCCATTGGCTTGCCAATTGACTTAATAACCGCAAATCGAAAATACGGTCCGGTCGTAAAGGTGTAAAATTGAGGTAAAATGCCCGGATGTATTAGGGTGTTGATAAACAAATAGATTAGATAATATTTCTTCTGAGAATTGTCTAGCACCATTTTATTGCATTTTTCTACGACCATTTTAAGTGAAAAAAGGTCTTAAAATAAAAAATAAAGTTCGTTCATCAAATCTTTTATTGGCAAAAGAGTTTAACGTTTACTATACAAAGGGGGTAATCACGTGATAGTCAAGATGGCGATGTTTATTTAGAGGAAGGTTTTTCGCCGTTAAATACCTTTTATTACATGTATTTTGATTTCAAATGCTGCTCAATTTCAAACCATATCACCAAGAAAGTTACTAGCGTTTATTTCGTATTAATATTCGCTCTATGTCTCGATTTTACTCGCTGCGTAATTTCTTAGCGGGATGACCTGATTAAAGCAAATTTTTACTAAGAAAATTTGCGGGGAGTAAAGTCGAGATATAAAGTCTATTTTAAAACGAAATTAACGCTACCGGTAATCACATTTTTACTAATATGGCTGGAAATTGAGCGTCATTAAAAAAAATGCAGGATATAAGGATAAAACAACCAAATATAACTGTCTCTGCATGGACGTTGCCATCATGATTATCACGTGATTACCCCCTCCGTTATAGATCTTATGTGTCGCTTTGGCTGGTGAAAGTTTGCGTGGCGCAGTGGTAGCGCATCCGCTAACATATCAAGACATTACGGGTACGAATACCGGCGACGTACGTACGTTTTTTTCCAACTTTTTTCTATTAAAGTCTATTAAAACATTGAAGATTTGTAAGCAATCATATCTAATGGCATTTGAAAAAATGCCCATATATGTTAACAATTCCATTAAAACGTGGATGGGAACGAGGTTTCGATTCAATTATCGTAGTTCCACTTGTTTCATATATGCCAACATTCCAATAAATATGTTCCTAACATTTGTTGCTAATTTTTTGCGTACTCAGTTAAGTGTCTTTTACAAATTGAATCTCGTCGTATTTGATTTTGAGATAACTTACGTTTTCAATGTTTTTATTAATGGGTTACTTTACTTTAAAAAGTTTTGGTAGATACTTAATCGTCTTGTTTTTGCAGAAGACAGTCGAGGGCTGTCATATCGTTAATTTTTTTGACGGCAAACATTTACCTTGCGATTTAGGCCGGCAATAATGAGTGTCGAATTACAGTATTTTGATATGAATCTGCAACATATTTTGAAAGTAATTTGAAATTAATTTAATAATTTGTATACGAATTAAAAGTATAGTATAACAGTATGTACTCAAAAGTACAGTATGCATGCAATATTTTGAGTAAATATAACAACACCAACAACGAATTGTACCTTTCTGATTGAATGAACATGAAAAGCGATCGTAATAGTATTATGAATAGTACAAAACAAGAAAAACAAAGATATAAATGTGATCTTACTTAGCGATTGAAAAGGTCATGATGATGTAATGCTAAGGTTAATTAAAACAAGAGCATAAATACACGTCTAGCCAATCAGAAAAACCAATCTCCCTGATATATATTTCTAATTTTCCGGTTTATATACGATGGTTTGCACTATTTCTACACTTCTTGTTTCATTATTGTATGTGTACTTATTATTAAAAAACTTCTTTTTGATAGCCTTTTAGATTTTCATTCAGTCAACTGTTCCTTTAACTTACTTCAGCAGTAACTTTCCGGTATCTTGCCGATGGAATTTCAACGACATCGGCGCTCTCGTTATTGTTTTGTGGCACAATATATTCAAATGTAATTTCCTGCAACGATATCTAATCATACGACATACGAACACTAAATTTGTACACGAACATGCGTTGAATATATTGTCTCACAAAAAAGAGCATTTTGTTTCTTGTTAAATCAATGTTACCAGACCACATCTAGCGTTAAATTTGTGGCTATTTCTATAAGGAACATTTGTTTTTATGTGTTCACTTTAGTTTTAGAAATATTCTACGAAATATTCGTTGGTTTTGAATGTTTATGGGCTTGTAAACACTCGATTTTATTTCAAATCCGGTTATTATATTTCATTATTTATAAAATTGACCTTTTCACCTTTTGGTAAATTGACAAACTTAAAAAGAAATTGTTTCAGATTCGCACATTTTCGTTGAAATTATGGTATGTATGAAGAAACAGTAAAACTGAACATTTACCATGCTCTAAAATATCCATTATATGCATCCTTTGACGAATTAAAAACATGAAAATTATAAAGCGTTGCAACGCGAAACGATTGAATAATTTTGAGAGTTCTGTTGTCGTTATATTTTGTGACACTACGCGGGCTGCATATATAAAGTTTTAAATACCTCACTTATTGGGCGAATACGGGTGGCCGAGTGGTCTAAGCGTAAGACTTTTACTCCAGAGGTCAGTGGTTCGAGCCCAATGTAGGTTACTTTTTTCATTTTAATTTTATTCTTGATTTTTACTAGAGCTTTTTAGATCCAATGTTTACAATTATCAATATAAAGCATTTAAAGACAAACTTCAATAAATGATAAAATGTGTGAAAAGGTCTCTTAAAATTTAAATGACGATACATGTTTTGATCATAAATGGAAAAGGTTTATTTAAGAACGACAATAATCATATGAGGTTTTCTTGTCGTTAATTCTTACGTATTATAGGACTAGAATCCATGTGTAAATAAATGATCATTTACATTCTATTAATTTAACTGCAAACCATACATGACATGCATTTTGATGAACTCAGATTTAAATGCATTTCATTTACATTCGAATATAAACATATATACACGACTGGGGGAGTTTGAAAATTGACAATACATCCCCCACTCCCCGCCTATGAGTAAAGCTGAAAGCGGAACCATTTTTCATATATCAGATGCTTTAAACTTCTCTTAAATCGTAAAAATATGTTTTTGATGAATGTAGATGTTGCATAACACCGAATGTAAAAGTTTCAGCATCCTTGTTATAAGGAATATATTGGTCCTTTGTGCTTAAATATTAAGTATACTAGTAGTCTATTAACGCTTAATAGTACATATTTGTTTGCACATTGTGTAAACCGCTTTTTACCTTTTAAAACAGCTTTATTCTATGGAAGGGAAACACTGCCAATATTATGCATTACCAGAAATGTTGCACGTGTTGAATATTCAGCTCATTTGTTTAACAGAGAATTTTTAAAATTCAACATTTTGAAATATATTTGTACAATTGTAAAGTGTAAAATGCTGTATGTTCTGATTCTACAAAATGTTCAAATGTTTAAAAACAAACATGTAACGTCTTAAACTACAGATCTGAAAATGAAGATAGTGCATATATAAAGTCAACATCTTCATATAGCTAATATTGTAATAATAATAATAATAATAAATAAAAGATAATAGATCCATCTGAAAGTAACTTGATGACAAACTACAATAGCATATTGAATATTTTCTAAGTTGTACAATCGGTTTTAGTAATCTGCTACAAGTCAGCATCTAACAAGTGTACACTGTACAATTGTACAGAATACAAGTTGACGAATCACAATTCAACATTTTTCAACGCATTTTTAAGTCAACTGACAACAGATTTTTTATTCAAGACTTATACAAAGTACATCGTCTATATTTATACAATCGCATATATATTGTAACGAGCCGAGCGGTTCTTCTTTTTCTTTTCATTTTTTCAATGTGAAAGCGGGCCTACTCTTGGTGTCAAACCAACTTTTCTTTCAATAAATTGTATTTAAACATTTTAAATAAAATGGACTCTGTTAAAATAAACTGAAGATAAAAGCCTGAGCCATTTAATGACTCTCAAATAATAATTATAATAAACAACCAAATAAAATTCAACAAATGTTTATTCTTAACTAAACTTGCATCAATAGTACATCAATGCATTCAACAATTTATCATAAATAATACAATTCTCAAACTCACATTTACAATGCTCAATCAATCTTAAACTGCAGGATTAAATATCCCTATACCTTAGTCTTAAATCTTATTCAAAAACTCTAGTATATGCAAAAATATGAATAATGTTTCTAACTTACTTTTAATGAAAATGCCTAAAAATAATATTTATTAGAGAAAAATTTATTAATAAGAATGTGCCTTTAATTCCAAAAAAAATCAGAGTCCCTGAAAGTGAAATTAACAGGGTTTATATACTAAGGCTCCGAGCAGGTCCGAGCCTTGCGCGGTCATAACATTAATCCGAGCAATTACTCAACCGCGCACCATCCGAGCGTAACCGAGCATCTCAAAATAAACAGAGTTACCGTTTAAAGTTTAATCAATAAAAACATCATTAAAATGACTGGAAATGTTTCTTTAAATATAATAATAAGGTTTAGAACATATAAATACACATGACTGTAATTATTTGATAAAAATCAAACCTCCTCATGATGAAGAAATGTACTGCGAAAACGCAAGATAAAACCGTCTGCTGAAAGTTTGACAGAGGTCGTCAATGTACACTACCCATAATTCAACAAAAAAGTCAAAAAGTCACTTCCTTTAAATATGGCGTCTATCCAAACATGTGATTGTAGTGACCAACAAAAATGGATTTTACACGGATATGAACCATACAAACGGTAAATTAAGCATAGTAGATATTGATAATAAGATGTTTAGTTTTGAATGCAATAAGAAATTACACTTGACATAGAGTTAAAATGTAAAACATGGTCATAAAAACAAACATATACTCGTGACCTATTTAATAAAAATGTCAACATGGGGTCATGACATTACCCCCTCCTTAACATTAAAGGTCCCTCTTTAATGCCTAAAGACATTGAAACTCATGGTTACACTCACACACATGTATAACAATCTTTAAACTTTAACAAAAAAGTTCAACAACTTAAATATATTTACAAAATGTCAGCATCAATTTTGTGCACTTAAAGAACTAGATTTTCATTTGAGCATCTTTAAAATCACAATACAATTACAATACTTATTATCTTCTAGATATAAAAGAGATCACTTATTAAAAGCACAGGATCCAAATACATAAAATATTAGTGTAGTATATAGCAATGTCTGTGATAAAATTTACAAAGTTAAGTTTCATTATTTATTTATAAATTACTGTGATACCATTTAGATATTTAATTGTGCCTTACACTGACTGTGATAAAACTATAAACTATGTGATAAATGTTCATTAACATCATTTTATAATCTTCTATTTTCTGTGCAATGGACTGCGATCCCGGCGGTGGTAGTGGTTGCTGTTCTTCTTGTGCCACTGTGGCCGCCTGTTTTCTTTATGGTCCTGATGGCGACCGCGCTCCCTGATTCCTTCTTCTACTCTCCGCTGTGGGGCCTCTGTCTGCATTGTAGGCTGTGTCACGGGAACGGCATGAGGCATCTGGACAGGCTGTGCACGCATAGATGTTATGGCTCCCGCAAGATTGACCATGGTCATGGCCAACTGCTGGTTTGTGGTGCCTTGTGTCTCGAGCTGGCCTTTAATACCTTGCAGCATGCCCTTAATGCTTTCCATCTCCTTCATTATTTGGCGACAGACTTCACACGAGGTGTTGCTTGAAAAGGATGATGACGATGAGGAGGAGGCATCTGATTTGTTCCCCTTCAGCTGTCTGCACTCCTCGATAGTTGGAAGGCTGTCCAGGATTGCTGGAGATGGTGCTGCGTGGTGTACTAAAGATGGCGTACTCGCCTTTGGCCTTGGTGTTTCCAGCCTTGCTGCTGATGTTTCAGGGGTGTAAGGTCCTGGCGTACATGGATGTGCCTCTATCATGTTGTCCAGAAAGTCCAATCCGTCAGGGAAGGTGATTTCCACTGCCCGTGACAGCGTGTCTTCAGCCACTGGAGCAACATCCCCCTCGACCCCCTTCTCTCGTAACAACATCCTGTGCCGAGGAAAATTGTTGGCATGCCGCTGCAGATCCTCAAACTGGTAGCAGCGAAACAGGCACAGCTTGCAATGGAAAGGTACCTGATCCAGTGAAAGGTGTTGGCGAAGAAAGTGATCCATGATCCGGTACCGGGGGCCGACTCTCTTCTCACCAGTCACATGGTAGCAGCGCAGACACTGATACCGTGTCCGGTCGTTCCAGCCATGGCCTGACTTCGTCTGCTCTTCCATGCTTCTAAAACAGAAAATTTAATTTTACTTTTACCAACGTGTATTAGCGTTTTGCATTAAATCTGTTAAATATGCAGTATCTGGACGGAATAGTTGCTCGCTCTTTAAGTCCTTTCTCTTCTCTCTCTCTCTCTGTACTCCTTGCAATTTTCTCACCCCGTTTGCACCAGCAAACATCCTGTCGACTACTCCTTATAATATTAATGCCCAAACTGTATTACTCTCATACTGCTCTTCGCCATACTGTTCTTTTCCCCAAACATATACAATTTCCCTATTTATCTCATCAAACATCATTGTATCACAGGATTCTTGTTTTTCTACTTTTCACGAGTGCCTTTATATCAGCTTCACATTAATTATATTTTGAAGTACTAGTCCCATATATGCAAGTATTAACATCTGATTGAGCATTGTTTACAGCAGTAAAACATAATCAATAGCGCAATAACACAATATAATTGCAGCAAACACATATCTCCTGATGTACACATCAGAATAGGAAATGACGTTTCCATCACAAACTGGCATTTATCTATATCTTCATGTGATTATGGAGAAACTTCATTGTAAATGGCATCAATGAAATGGCAAGTTGAACAGAAAAAAATAAAAAAATCTTGTACTTTACATCGCATCTGTAAACTCGCATGAAATTTGTAGAACCAATATTTAGCAATGACCTATATACAGTACAAATATGTCAAGTAATTGAACATCAAATTGATTCAAGACTTTACAACAAAAAGTTATGAAATCACATTATTCCTTATTCATCTTGAGTTTGTTTTTTATTCTTCTTCTTTTCTTTCCTCTTCTTTTTTTCTTTTTTTTTCTTCTTTTTTTCTTTCTTCTCACCTCTTTTCTTCTATTGTGACCTCCCCCCGGCCGTTTGGTTGGGTCCTTTGTAGTTTAAAGGTTGTTGAAAAGTCTGCGCATTTGGGTTCAATGGCTGATTGCTTTGTTTCGGGTTTGGGTAGAGGTTATTTCTGTTGTTAGGGCCAAAACTGTGGTATAATGGTCTGTTTACTTGCTGATGTTTATTTGGACACTCTCTTGCAAAGTGGTTCTCTCCGTTGCAGTTGTAACATCTCACAAAGCTTCTGCGATTATCATCTTTTATCGATTTATTATTGACCGCCTCCACCTTCTTGCTGAGTTCTTCTATTTTCTGTATCAAAGCTTGTATCACATCTTCCTTGATTTCTGTTTTGGTCTGAGCCTGATTGACACTTGTTTTCCTTACTGTTTGATTCTCTTTTCTCTTGGTTTCAGTCTTTTCGCGACGCTTGAATTGTCTCTTGTTTGGCACCCTGAATGCATACTCAACTGTATCGGAATCGCTTTCATTTTCACTGTCTGCTTCATCTGTCTCTGTGCCACCTGTCCTGCGCACGGGGCGTTGTCTCCGATTAGAGCCTACTTGATGACGCTTCCTAGTTTGAATGTAGTTAACTACGTGATAAACTGCCTCATCGATATCCCTGGGCTCTTTCACATACTCTACTTCCCACCTTACATCTTCATCTCGCAGTCCGTCAAGGAACCTTCTTACCAAATTTTCTTTTCTTGTTGCTCCATCCCGACGCGTGTGCGCTCGATCATACAGCCTCTTGAGTTCAGCGGCGTATTCTTCTGCTGTTTCATTTTGTTTCTGGTCTCTTTGACTATATTTGGCTGCAAACGTTCTTGGAGTTTCTATTATTCTGAATCTATTGTTGATTTCCGTAACTAGTTCATCATAATTATCTAAGGTCTCTCTGTGTAGTTGTGTGAAAACAAATTCCCCTGCTGATCCTTGTAGTTTTGGTAGAAGATGGTCTAGCTTTTCTTCATCATTCCAACCTTGTCTATTTGCAATAGTTTCAAATCGGTTGAACCATACTTTCCATTCATCCTTCCCATTGAAAGGTGGAATTTTAGTGCTGTTATTACATTTATGATTGGAGTAGCTTATGCTTGACCTAGGTAACATGTTGTGCTGTATGACAGGTTCTCCTGCAAAATTATTGTTTCTATGAAGAGAGGGGAGATCATTTTGTTGCTGAATGTTGCTATTCTGTACAAGAACTGTACTTTCATTTTGCCTTTGAATGTTTGATATCATCTTATTGACCCCTTCTAGTGTTTCAACCATCTGGCCTTGCATGTGTACTAATTTTCCAAACGCTGCCTTTAACCATTGATCATCCTTTTCAGTAGGTTCTTGTTCTTCATGGACTTGGTCATCTTGGTGACTAGTTTTTCTTTCCCTTTGCTGTAATTCATCCCTGAAGAAAACTTCATTTTCTTGATCAGTGTCAGTATCTGACATTTTCGTTTGAGGTGTGAATTTGATCACTGGAATAAAGATGTTACTTTATCCCCGCCGCTGCCACCATAAATATGTAACGAGCCGAGCGGTTCTTCTTTTTCTTTTCCTTTTTTCAATGTGAAAGCGGGCCTACTCTTGGTGTCAAACCAACTTTTCTTTCAATAAATTGTATTTAAACATTTTAAATAAAATGGACTCTGTTAAAATAAACTGAAGATAAAAGCCTGAGTCATTTAATGACTCTCAAATAATAATTAAAATAAACAATCAAATAAAATTCAACAAATGTTTATTCTTAACTAAACTTGCATCAATAGTACATCAATGCATTCAACAATTTATCATAAATTATACAATTCTCAAACTCACATTTACAATGCTCAATCAATCTTAAACTGCAGGATTAAATATCCCTATACCTTAGTCTTAAATCTTATTCAAAAACTCTAGTATATGCAAAAATATGAATAATGTTTCTAACTTACTTTTAATGAAAATGCCTAAAAATAATATTTATTAGAGAAAAATTTATTAATAAGAATGTGCCTTTAATTCCAAAAAAAAATCAGAGTCCCTGAGTGTGAAATTAACAGGGTTTATATACTAAGGCTCCGAGCAGGTCCGAGCCTTGCGCGGTCATAACATTAATCCGAGCAATTACTCAACCGCGCACCATCCGAGCGTAATCGAGCATCTCAAAATAAACAGAGTTACCGTTTAAAGTTTAAACAATAAAAACATCATTAAAATGACTGGAAATGTTTCTTTAAATATAATAATAAGGTTTAGAACATATAAATACACATGACTGTAATTATTTGATAAAAATCAAACCTCCTCATGATGAAGAAATGTACTGCGAAAACGCAAGATAAAACCGTCTGCTGAAAGTTTGACAGAGGTCGTCAATGTACACTACCCATAATTCAACAAAAAGGTCAAAAAGTCACTTCCTTTAAATATGGCGTCTATCCAAACATGTGATTGTAGTGACCAACAAAAATGGATTTTACACGGATATGAACCATACAAACGGTAAATTAAGCATAGTAGATATTGATAATAAGATGTTTAGTTTTGAATGCAATAAGAAATTACACTTGACATAGAGTTAAAATGTAAAAAATGGTCATAAAAACAAACATATACTCGTGACCTATTTAATAAAAATGTCAACATGGGGTCATGACAATATATATATATATATATATATATATATATATATATATATATATATATATATATATATATATATATATATATATATATATATATATATATATATTGTCATGTGATTTTATACAAAAAATAAATAAGCAGAAAAAATAACCAGTGTAAGGGTACAAGTTGTCATAAGTAGTAGCCTAAGTGTGTTGGGCGCGTGGTAAATTCACTTAACCACTATCAATATGTCATAAAACAACATTTTTCAACATCTGTGTTGTTAGTTGATAAACTCCTATTGGTTTATTGTACACGTGCGGATTATGTTCGGAAGCCGGGGTATTTCGATACTTTTACTCCTGTAAAAATCGGCACTGAACGTTCGGTCAGACGAGAGCCGACCTAGCATTTCTTCGAGTTGAGCATTGTTTTCTTGTAGTTTATGTTGGCTAGTAGCCGTTCGCGGTCATTTTTCGTCACGAGGCAACCTTTCCCAACAAAATGGTACATAGTTTAGTTTACGAAAATCGACCGCCATTTAGGCACTTAATGGCTTGAAAATGTTGATGTATGTGATTTTCCTGTGTCAAGAGATACCTACCTTGTATATATATTATATAAGAAAATTATTGTTTGGTCAAAATGATGAAAAGTGTTGTTTAATGACATATTGATAGTGTTAAAGTGACTTGGCCACCCGCCCAACACCTGTGCACCAGAAGAACCAGTGTTTACATTTACAATGGTTCCTGGTCCGTAAGCGAGGCATTGGTTCCTGGCTAAGACGAAAAATAATTTTGTCGCTTTCACCACTTGTAGAAATCATGCAGACTTTCCAACTGTGCAAATGTCAATTTGTAAAATTGCAAGATGTATAGATACGCGATGTCTAATCTAGACGTGTTTACATGCTCACAGTGGAATCGGCAGTTCGTTAAAGTTACTGTTGCAGCTTTGTATACTTAAGCATTCACCTTTGTAAAGAAGCGTTAGAGTTGTGACAAATAAAAGTTTTGTGCGTTGTGTATGCGATTTAAAAATACAAGTTTACGTATATTAACATTTTGAACATTTAATTTTTTATTCATTGAAGAGATTTAATTAGACAATGCACAATATGAACATTTGAGATGTCTCCACCTTAAAAATTAACATTGTTGAAAATCGAAACATTAAATATCAAACATTGTTTATTTGAACGGATATCATTTGACACGTATGTATAATCTATAATTGCAACTTGGAACATATCAGCTGAATACTCAACACGTGCACAATTTCTGGTGATAAATAATATTGGCGATCTTTCAATTCCATATTACTCGAGTACATGGGGAGGGTTTAGACAATGAAATTATGTTGTTATGAAATAGTGCTTTAATGTTGTAAAGTTTAAGGTTAAATAAAATAAGTGTGTGCTGTTAAGGAAGATTGCAGTGTTTGAATCCATTTAAAGTTTAATCACACAAACAGTGTGACTGTTTACATTTACGTTACATGTTTCATGTACCGTTGTATTGCATTGCATTTTATTCGCTGCAATACACCGCCTGTCGTGGTTAAGTGTTAAGCCAGCCCGGGGCTTGGAAGCGGGAACACCCGCTTTTAAGGGGAACATATTCTACACGCTGATGTGATCGAACAGCTTGCGCTGCTGTTCATCATTCAAGCTTTTCTTCCATGTGTTTCGTATTTTTTGCAATGAATCGTTTGTTTCTCTCGGAAAAGAAGATATTGTAGCGTTCTGCCGATTGCGTAGATCCATTTATTGTTACTATACAGATAAATTCTGGATGGTTAATAAAATGACTTTAAGACAATAAACGTTTCAAACTGTTTTTTATTTGTTAACTTCCGTTTCTTTTGTGTTCAAAAAATTATATAATATTACATGATACAGGCACCCACTGTCTAACAAATTATGTGTACTAGTTACACTGATCCTCTTGAACAGATACAGATTATTCCCAATATAGCGATAATAAAAAATATTCAATATAATCAGCTGATCAAAGACAGATCAATTCACACAAGTGCATTAATGCAATACATGCAGCTTACGCTTAAATAGTTACTTTTAATGTAAAGCTGTTAGTAAAGTACTAAGTATTAAAATAAACCATTTAACAGTTATAGCAATCAATATAAAGAAGTGAAACTCCAGCTGCTGGAGCAGTATTGAATTTTCATTAAAACAATTAGTTGGTCCTTTATTTAAGGCAAGTGGCCCAAACAGTACAAAACAGCACAATACAGCACAATACAAACCAACATAAACACACAAGCCACGTACTCGAAAGACTTTTAAGTTAGATTTCTGTTTTAAAATGACGTGGAGTTGGTTCCTATGAAAAGACTGAGCGAGACTGACTCGGAGCAGACTCCTTATATACTCTGTGATGGGATCGACCATAAATCTGGGGCGAAAAGCGGTCGAAAAATGGTCGTAAGGTGGTCATGTATATGTACCAACTATCGGCCAATGACCAAGAATACATGGGCAAAAAGTGGTCGGTGACGAAATAACTGGTCAATGACGTCATTATGACTGAGCTACATTCGAACCTCAACTTAACAAATGACTGAGTAAAACAGACAAATGGCAGCCATCTTGGATTTAAAATAAGAATTAAACATAAAGCGCAGTTAAATTATGACATTTACAAGAGCGGTGTATAGTACCATGAAATGATGTGGGCGTTTTCTGTTCGTTGCCGACATCCTTGACATGGAACAATTCAACCGTTACAAAAACAGGAAGTAAGATGGCTGACGGCTGACAAAAATGTGATTTAACTCAAAGGCGTTTTACGATTTCTAAATGGATAATGGCATCTTATGCAAAAAGGAACAAACATATAAAGAGACTAAGTAGAAATTGATTGCATGCAATGGATATTACCACTCACAAACGTGAGAAAGAAGTTGAATACATGCCTTAAGGATAAGCGTAATGAAATTTCGCGAGTTGTAATGTAATTTGCAATGAAAAGTCGGAATACAATCAAGCCCAGGATCAAATACATATTAAGTGTAAAATTGTGCTTATAAAATAATATAATATGATAAGCACAGTTTAAACAAAACAACGTTGGACATGACTACTCGCGATGGGTGTCTGTTTAAGATGACAAAACAACAACATCAAAAAGGTAAGAATTAATGAAACAAACATCTTAAAAGTCATTCAGAAATGCTTATGCATTTCATTACCCCCCTCGCGCAAAAATCGGCTCTCCTGAGTCAATTCACAAATGTCAATTTCAATTCATTTTAAACACAAATGAAAGTATACATTCAAAAGTCCAATGGTGACCTTTATAGCGAGGTTTGACTGTATTCAAAAACTTATGTTTGAAATTTTATGAAGAAACACTACAATTTGAAGTACCGTTTTTAACAGTACATTAACAGATTGTTCATATGAACTTTCTGACAATGTCATTTCTTCATTGTCAGGTGTCTTTTTTGTAACTTTAAACTGTAAAAATTATAATTTAAAAAAAACAATGTTCATGTACTGAGTGTTTAAAGTCACTTTCAAATGTTTTTAGAAACACTTTTCACTGAAGAACGGTTCTCTCTTCGCCGCAACCTGTCCATGTCGTCTCTCACCTGGAGCACGGCCGTGGTTACCTTTTGCAGCAAGTCGTTCTGCCTCTCCAACAACCTGCAGCCATATCCCAGGTTAGTTTCTGGATGTTCCCCAGGATTAGGGACGTTGGCACTGCTGTCTCAACACGCTCCTCGGGGGCTTTCGGAAGGGATCTAGTGGGAGACGCTGATTGCCTGACCTTCTTGGCTGGAGTAGGGTGAACCTCGGGATCTACCCCTTTAGCCGTAGTTGACCCACTACACGCCTTTTGCGCCAGCAACTCCATCTCTTCATCAAGGAAATCCAAACTTGAGGTGTCATCCAAGTGCAGGACGATCTCATCCTGGATGGGCGATCCAGGTGTCACAACTGACTTGACGAACTTGGCTCCTGCAGTGGAATTTGGAGTCTTCACAGGCTGGAATAGCTGGACCTGACCTGCTGCCTTCGGTGTAGGCCTGTCGACCGGGACTTCATTAGAAATTTGGTTCTGAATGAACCAGCCATTCGTGATGTCTTGAAGCGGAATCGGCAGATTGTTGGGCACATAGGGTTGATACCTGAACATGTTCAGACCCGTCGGCGCGGCAGTGACTGGTGACTGGATTTTAGGCGCCTGAGTAGGTGTAAGCCAATCAGGTAGAATAGGATTTTCTTCTGGGGCATCAAACCACCTTTCTTCTGCTTCGTCCGCATGTGGCTCCGATACAGAGTCTCCCACACGTTCAATGTCCAACTCGGAGACAATGTTAGGGTTATTTGATTTATTCAGATATCGACGTAAATTCGTTACGCCCCTCATCTTCGCCTCCTAAACATGGGGTGCGTATTTTGTAACGTGATCCAGAAGGTGCTGTTGTGTCTGACATCTAGAGCTGCAGAGGCTGCATGTGTAAGGTACTTGGTCAAAATTAACATGGTACTTGAAAAAATGGCCCACAAGTCTTCCCTTTCTGTCGGTCTTCTTACATTTTTTGCAGCAGTACTGCACTTTGGTTTCTTCGCTGTCTCTTTATCCTGCAAATATAGCATCATGGATTGAAGGACGAGTTACCAGTCTAGTTGAGGAAACCAATCTGTCTTTGATCAATAACACTTTGTTTTGACCCCTTTAATTACGCTGACTTTAAAGTACTTTTATCACGAATTTAGAACGTTTGTGGATGACTGTGATACCATTGACATTTAAGTTACTTATTAATATATATTTATTTTAAGTCTTGCGAGCTCGCCAAGTATCTGTGATATTATGACTGTGATATAGTTAACACCGATTTGTATACAATCATCAGTGATATTGTTGAGTTGTTTGTTTATTGCTAATAACCTTGTACACATGTCTGTGATAAACGGACTGGCTATAAACCAGACTTTTCTATCATAGTTTTTTTACTTTCAATTTTTTTTTATAGAGTACATTGTAACATGTATTTTACAAATTCACATTGCAGTATGAACAATCAAAGACTAACAAAGTAAACTTTAAGCACTTGCTTACACGAAACTTGATTAACTAATTTACACTATTTTTGCACTTCACTTTCAGTTTATTTTGCACTTTTAACACCCAAGATGGGATGTTTATCCATCTATAAGGTTTCAGCTTGTCATGATGAATGGTCCTCTGTTGTCCGTCTGCGTCCATATGAATAGTGAGGTTGATTTACAGTAGGAGTCGTTGAAACAGCAAGGCATTGCGGTTACAACAAATGGGCCATCATAGCGCGGTTCAAGCTTTTGTGACACACCGACACTTCTAGCTTCTTGCAAGAACCATACTGCATCACCAACGTGGCACTGAGTAAAGGAGAGTTTCAAGTCGTATATCTCCTTGTTACGCCTTGCTTTACGTGCCAAGAAAACTCTAGCAAGTTCGTGAGCCCTCCTGGTTCTGTCCCGCAGCTTAAAAGCGTGTGCTGCTGCTTAATCCATCGGCAGTTCGTTAAAGTTACTGTTGCAGCTTTGTATACTTAAGCATTCACCTTTGTAAAGAAGCGTTAGAGTTGTGACAAATAAAAGTTTTGTGCGTTGTGTATGCGATTTAAAAATACAAGTTTACGTATATTAACATTTTGAACATTTAATTTTTTATTCATTGAAGAGATTTAATTAGACAATGCACAATATGAACATTTGAGATGTCTCCACCTTAAAAATTAACATTGTTGAAAATCGAAACATTAAATATCAAACATTGTTTATTTGAACGGATATCATTTGACACGTATGTATAATCTATAATTGCAACTTGGAACATATCAGCTGAATACTCAACACGTGCACAATTTCTGGTGATAAATAATATTGGCGATCTTTCAATTCCATATTACTCGAGTACATGGGGAGGGTTTAGACAATGAAATTATGTTGTTATGAAATAGTGCTTTAATGTTGTAAAGTTTAAGGTTAAATAAAATAAGTGTGTGCTGTTAAGGAAGATTGCAGTGTTTGAATCCATTTAAAGTTTAATCACACAAACAGTGTGACTGTTTACATTTACGTTACATGTTTCATGTACCGTTGTATTGCATTGCATTTTATTCGCTGCAATACACCGCCTGTCGTGGTTAAGTGTTAAGCCAGCCCGGGGCTTGGAAGCGGGAACACCCGCTTTTAAGGGGAACATATTCTACACGCTGATGTGATCGAACAGCTTGCGCTGCTGTTCATCATTCAAGCTTTTCTTCCATGTGTTTCGTATTTTTTGCAATGAATCGTTTGTTTCTCTCGGAAAAGAAGATATTGTAGCGTTCTGCCGATTGCGTAGATCCATTTATTGTTACTATACAGATAAATTCTGGATGGTTAATAAAATGACTTTAAGACAATAAACGTTTCAAACTGTTTTTTATTTGTTAACTTCCGTTTCTTTTGTGTTCAAAAAATTATATAATATTACATGATACAGGCACCCACTGTCTAACAAATTATGTGTACTAGTTACACTGATCCTCTTGAACAGATACAGATTATTCCCAATATAGCGATAATAAAAAATATTCAATATAATCAGCTGATCAAAGACAGATCAATTCACACAAGTGCATTAATGCAATACATGCAGCTTACGCTTAAATAGTTACTTTTAATGTAAAGCTGTTAGTAAAGTACTAAGTATTAAAATAAACCATTTAACAGTTATAGCAATCAATATAAAGAAGTGAAACTCCAGCTGCTGGAGCAGTATTGAATTTTCATTAAAACAATTAGTTGGTCCTTTATTTAAGGCAAGTGGCCCAAACAGTACAAAACAGCACAATACAGCACAATACAAACCAACATAAACACACAAGCCACGTACTCGAAAGACTTTTAAGTTAGATTTCTGTTTTAAAATGACGTGGAGTTGGTTCCTATGAAAAGACTGAGCGAGACTGACTCGGAGCAGACTCCTTATATACTCTGTGATGGGATCGACCATAAATCTGGGGCGAAAAGCGGTCGAAAAATGGTCGTAAGGTGGTCATGTATATGTACCAACTATCGGCCAATGACCAAGAATACATGGGCAAAAAGTGGTCGGTGACGAAATAACTGGTCAATGACGTCATTATGACTGAGCTACATTCGAACCTCAACTTAACAAATGACTGAGTAAAACAGACAAATGGCAGCCATCTTGGATTTAAAATAAGAATTAAACATAAAGCGCAGTTAAATTATGACATTTACAAGAGCGGTGTATAGTACCATGAAATGATGTGGGCGTTTTCTGTTCGTTGCCGACATCCTTGACATGGAACAATTCAACCGTTACAAAAACAGGAAGTAAGATGGCTGACGGCTGACAAAAATGTGATTTAACTCAAAGGCGTTTTACGATTTCTAAATGGATAATGGCATCTTATGCAAAAAGGAACAAACATATAAAGAGACTAAGTAGAAATTGATTGCATGCAATGGATATTACCACTCACAAACGTGAGAAAGAAGTTGAATACATGCCTTAAGGATAAGCGTAATGAAATTTCGCGAGTTGTAATGTAATTTGCAATGAAAAGTCGGAATACAATCAAGCCCAGGATCAAATACATATTAAGTGTAAAATTGTGCTTATAAAATAATATAATATGATAAGCACAGTTTAAACAAAACAACGTTGGACATGACTACTCGCGATGGGTGTCTGTTTAAGATGACAAAACAACAACATCAAAAAGGTAAGAATTAATGAAACAAACATCTTAAAAGTCATTCAGAAATGCTTAGGCATTTCATTACCCCCCTCGCGCAAAAATCGGCTCTCCTGAGTCAATTCACAAATGTCAATTTCAATTCATTTTAAACACAAATGAAAGTATACATTCAAAAGTCCAATGGTGACCTTTATAGCGAGGTTTGACTGTATTCAAAAACTTATGTTTGAAATTTTATGAAGAAACACTACAATTTGAAGTACCGTTTTTAACAGTACATTAACAGATTGTTCATATGAACTTTCTGACAATGTCATTTCTTCATTGTCAGGTGTCTTTTTTGTAACTTTAAACTGTAAAAATTATAATTTAAAAAAAACAATGTTCATGTACTGAGTGTTTAAAGTCACTTTCAAATGTTTTTAGAAACACTTTTCACTGAAGAACGGTTCTCTCTTCGCCGCAACCTGTCCATGTCGTCTCTCACCTGGAGCACGGCCGTGGTTACCTTTTGCAGCAAGTCGTTCTGCCTCTCCAACAACCTGCAGCCATATCCCAGGTTAGTTTCTGGATGTTCCCCAGGATTAGGGACGTTGGCACTGCTGTCTCAACACGCTCCTCGGGGGCTTTCGGAAGGGATCTAGTGGGAGACGCTGATTGCCTGACCTTCTTGGCTGGAGTAGGGTGAACCTCGGGATCTACCCCTTTAGCCGTAGTTGACCCACTACACGCCTTTTGCGCCAGCAACTCCATCTCTTCATCAAGGAAATCCAAACTTGAGGTGTCATCCAAGTGCAGGACGATCTCATCCTGGATGGGCGATCCAGGTGTCACAACTGACTTGACGAACTTGGCTCCTGCAGTGGAATTTGGAGTCTTCACAGGCTGGAATAGCTGGACCTGACCTGCTGCCTTCGGTGTAGGCCTGTCGACCGGGACTTCATTAGAAATTTGGTTCTGAATGAACCAGCCATTCGTGATGTCTTGAAGCGGAATCGGCAGATTGTTGGGCACATAGGGTTGATACCTGAACATGTTCAGACCCGTCGGCGCGGCAGTGACTGGTGACTGGATTTTAGGCGCCTGAGTAGGTGTAAGCCAATCAGGTAGAATAGGATTTTCTTCTGGGGCATCAAACCACCTTTCTTCTGCTTCGTCCGCATGTGGCTCCGATACAGAGTCTCCCACACGTTCAATGTCCAACTCGGAGACAATGTTAGGGTTATTTGATTTATTCAGATATCGACGTAAATTCGTTACGCCCCTCATCTTCGCCTCCTAAACATGGGGTGCGTATTTTGTAACGTGATCCAGAAGGTGCTGTTGTGTCTGACATCTAGAGCTGCAGAGGCTGCATGTGTAAGGTACTTGGTCAAAATTAACATGGTACTTGAAAAAATGGCCCACAAGTCTTCCCTTTCTGTCGGTCTTCTTATATTTTTTGCAGCAGTACTGCACTTTGGTTTCTTCGCTGTCTCTTTATCCTGCAAATATAGCATCATGGATTGAAGGACGAGTTACCAGTCTAGTTGAGGAAACCAATCTGTCTTTGATCAATAACACTTTGTTTTGACCCCTTTAATTACGCTGACTTTAAAGTACTTTTATCACGAATTTAGAACGTTTGTGGATGACTGTGATACCATTGACATTTAAGTTACTTATTAATATATATTTATTTTAAGTCTTGCGAGCTCGCCAAGTATCTGTGATATTATGACTGTGATATAGTTAACACCGATTTGTATACAATCATCAGTGATATTGTTGAGTTGTTTGTTTATTGCTAATAACCTTGTACACATGTCTGTGATAAACGGACTGGCTATAAACCAGACTTTTCTATCATAGTTTTTTTACTTTCAATTTTTTTTTTATAGAGTACATTGTAACATGTATTTTACAAATTCACATTGCAGTATGAACAATCAAAGACTAACAAAGTAAACTTTAAGCACTTGCTTACACGAAACTTGATTAACTAATTTACACTATTTTTGCACTTCACTTTCAGTTTATTTTGCACTTTTAACACCCAAGATGGGATGTTTATCCATCTATAAGGTTTCAGCTTGTCATGATGAATGGTCCTCTGTTGTCCGTCTGCGTCCATATGAATAGTGAGGTTGATTTACAGTAGGAGTCGTTGAAACAGCAAGGCATTGCGGTTACAACAAATGGGCCATCATAGCGCGGTTCAAGCTTTTGTGACACACCGACACTTCTAGCTTCTTGCAAGAACCATACTGCATCACCAACGTGGCACTGAGTAAAGGAGAGTTTCAAGTCGTATATCTCCTTGTTACGCCTTGCTTTACGTGCCAAGAAAACTCTAGCAAGTTCGTGAGCCCTCCTGGTTCTGTCCCGCAGCTTAAAAGCGTGTGCTGCTGCTTAATCCATCGGCAGTTCGTTAAAGTTACTGTTGCAGCTTTGTATACTTAAGCATTCACCTTTGTAAAGAAGCGTTAGAGTTGTGACAAATAAAAGTTTTGTGCGTTGTGTATGCGATTTAAAAATACAAGTTTACGTATATTAACATTTTGAACATTTAATTTTTTATTCATTGAAGAGATTTAATTAGACAATGCACAATATGAACATTTGAGATGTCTCCACCTTAAAAATTAACATTGTTGAAAATCGAAACATTAAATATCAAACATTGTTTATTTGAACGGATATCATTTGACACGTATGTATAATCTATAATTGCAACTTGGAACATATCAGCTGAATACTCAACACGTGCACAATTTCTGGTGATAAATAATATTGGCGATCTTTCAATTCCATATTACTCGAGTACATGGGGAGGGTTTAGACAATGAAATTATGTTGTTATGAAATAGTGCTTTAATGTTGTAAAGTTTAAGGTTAAATAAAATAAGTGTGTGCTGTTAAGGAAGATTGCAGTGTTTGAATCCATTTAAAGTTTAATCACACAAACAGTGTGACTGTTTACATTTACGTTACATGTTTCATGTACCGTTGTTTTGCATTGCATTTTATTCGCTGCAATACACCGCCTGTCGTGGTTAAGTGTTAAGCCAGCCCGGGGCTTGGAAGCGGGAACACCCGCTTTTAAGGGGAACATATTCTACACGCTGATGTGATCGAACAGCTTGCGCTGCTGTTCATCATTCAAGCTTTTCTTCCATGTGTTTCGTATTTTTTGCAATGAATCGTTTGTTTCTCTCGGAAAAGAAGATATTGTAGCGTTCTGCCGATTGCGTAGATCCATTTATTGTTACTATACAGATAAATTCTGGATGGTTAATAAAATGACTTTAAGACAATAAACGTTTCAAACTGTTTTTTATTTGTTAACTTCCGTTTCTTTTGTGTTCAAAAAATTATATAATATTACATGATACAGGCACCCACTGTCTAACAAATTATGTGTACTAGTTACACTGATCCTCTTGAACAGATACAGATTATTCCCAATATAGCGATAATAAAAAATATTCAATATAATCAGCTGATCAAAGACAGATCAATTCACACAAGTGCATTAATGCAATACATGCAGCTTACGCTTAAATAGTTACTTTTAATGTAAAGCTGTTAGTAAAGTACTAAGTATTAAAATAAACCATTTAACAGTTATAGCAATCAATATAAAGAAGTGAAACTCCAGCTGCTGGAGCAGTATTGAATTTTCATTAAAACAATTAGTTGGTCCTTTATTTAAGGCAAGTGGCCCAAACAGTACAAAACAGCACAATACAGCACAATACAAACCAACATAAACACACAAGCCACGTACTCGAAAGACTTTTAAGTTAGATTTCTGTTTTAAAATGACGTGGAGTTGGTTCCTATGAAAAGACTGAGCGAGACTGACTCGGAGCAGACTCCTTATATACTCTGTGATGGGATCGACCATAAATCTGGGGCGAAAAGCGGTCGAAAAATGGTCGTAAGGTGGTCATGTATATGTACCAACTATCGGCCAATGACCAAGAATACATGGGCAAAAAGTGGTCGGTGACGAAATAACTGGTCAATGACGTCATTATGACTGAGCTACATTCGAACCTCAACTTAACAAATGACTGAGTAAAACAGACAAATGGCAGCCATCTTGGATTTAAAATAAGAATTAAACATAAAGCGCAGTTAAATTATGACATTTACAAGAGCGGTGTATAGTACCATGAAATGATGTGGGCGTTTTCTGTTCGTTGCCGACATCCTTGACATGGAACAATTCAACCGTTACGAAAACAGGAAGTAAGATGGCTGACGGCTGACAAAAATGTGATTTAACTCAAAGGCGTTTTACGATTTCTAAATGGATAATGGCATCTTATGCAAAAAGGAACAAACATATAAAGAGACTAAGTAGAAATTGATTGCATGCAATGGATATTACCACTCACAAACGTGAGAAAGAAGTTGAATACATGCCTTAAGGATAAGCGTAATGAAATTTCGCGAGTTGTAATGTAATTTGCAATGAAAAGTCGGAATACAATCAAGCCCAGGATCAAATACATATTAAGTGTAAAATTGTGCTTATAAAATAATATAATATGATAAGCACAGTTTAAACAAAACAACGTTGGACATGACTACTCGCGATGGGTGTCTGTTTAAGATGACAAAACAACAACATCAAAAAGGTAAGAATTAATGAAACAAACATCTTAAAAGTCATTCAGAAATGCTTAGGCATTTCATTACCCCCCTCGCGCAAAAATCGGCTCTCCTGAGTCAATTCACAAATGTCAATTTCAATTCATTTTAAACACAAATGAAAGTATACATTCAAAAGTCCAATGGTGACCTTTATAGCGAGGTTTGACTGTATTCAAAAACTTATGTTTGAAATTTTATGAAGAAACACTACAATTTGAAGTACCGTTTTTAACAGTACATTAACAGATTGTTCATATGAACTTTCTGACAATGTCATTTCTTCATTGTCAGGTGTCTTTTTTGTAACTTTAAACTGTAAAAATTATAATTTAAAAAAAACAATGTTCATGTACTGAGTGTTTAAAGTCACTTTCAAATGTTTTTAGAAACACTTTTCACTGAAGAACGGTTCTCTCTTCGCCGCAACCTGTCCATGTCGTCTCTCACCTGGAGCACGGCCGTGGTTACCTTTTGCAGCAAGTCGTTCTGCCTCTCCAACAACCTGCAGCCATATCCCAGGTTAGTTTCTGGATGTTCCCCAGGATTAGGGACGTTGGCACTGCTGTCTCAACACGCTCCTCGGGGGCTTTCGGAAGGGATCTAGTGGGAGACGCTGATTGCCTGACCTTCTTGGCTGGAGTAGGGTGAACCTCGGGATCTACCCCTTTAGCCGTAGTTGACCCACTACACGCCTTTTGCGCCAGCAACTCCATCTCTTCATCAAGGAAATCCAAACTTGAGGTGTCATCCAAGTGCAGGACGATCTCATCCTGGATGGGCGATCCAGGTGTCACAACTGACTTGACGAACTTGGCTCCTGCAGTGGAATTTGGAGTCTTCACAGGCTGGAATAGCTGGACCTGACCTGCTGCCTTCGGTGTAGGCCTGTCGACCGGGACTTCATTAGAAATTTGGTTCTGAATGAACCAGCCATTCGTGATGTCTTGAAGCGGAATCGGCAGATTGTTGGGCACATAGGGTTGATACCTGAACATGTTCAGACCCGTCGGCGCGGCAGTGACTGGTGACTGGATTTTAGGCGCCTGAGTAGGTGTAAGCCAATCAGGTAGAATAGGATTTTCTTCTGGGGCATCAAACCACCTTTCTTCTGCTTCGTCCGCATGTGGCTCCGATACAGAGTCTCCCACACGTTCAATGTCCAACTCGGAGACAATGTTAGGGTTATTTGATTTATTCAGATATCGACGTAAATTCGTTACGCCCCTCATCTTCGCCTCCTAAACATGGGGTGCGTATTTTGTAACGTGATCCAGAAGGTGCTGCTGTGTCTGACATCTAGAGCTGCAGAGGCTGCATGTGTAAGGTACTTGGTCAAAATTAACATGGTACTTGAAAAAATGGCCCACAAGTCTTCCCTTTCTGTCGGTCTTCTTACATTTTTTGCAGCAGTACTGCACTTTGGTTTCTTCGCTGTCTCTTTATCCTGCAAATATAGCATCATGGATTGAAGGACGAGTTACCAGTCTAGTTGAGGAAACCAATCTGTCTTTGATCAATAACACTTTGTTTTGACCCCTTTAATTACGCTGACTTTAAAGTACTTTTATCACGAATTTAGAACGTTTGTGGATGACTGTGATACCATTGACATTTAAGTTACTTATTAATATATATTTATTTTAAGTCTTGCGAGCTCGCCAAGTATCTGTGATATTATGACTGTGATATAGTTAACACCGATTTGTATACAATCATCAGTGATATTGTTGAGTTGTTTGTTTATTGCTAATAACCTTGTACACATGTCTGTGATAAACGGACTGGCTATAAACCAGACTTTTCTATCATAGTTTTTTTACTTTCAATTTTTTTTTTATAGAGTACATTGTAACATGTATTTTACAAATTCACATTGCAGTATGAACAATCAAAGACTAACAAAGTAAACTTTAAGCACTTGCTTACACGAAACTTGATTAACTAATTTACACTATTTTTGCACTTCACTTTCAGTTTATTTTGCACTTTTAACACCCAAGATGGGATGTTTATCCATCTATAAGGTTTCAGCTTGTCATGATGAATGGTCCTCTGTTGTCCGTCTGCGTCCATATGAATAGTGAGGTTGATTTACAGTAGGAGTCGTTGAAACAGCAAGGCATTGCGGTTACAACAAATGGGCCATCATAGCGCGGTTCAAGCTTTTGTGACACACCGACACTTCTAGCTTCTTGCAAGAACCATACTGCATCACCAACGTGGCACTGAGTAAAGGAGAGTTTCAAGTCGTATATCTCCTTGTTACGCCTTGCTTTACGTGCCAAGAAAACTCTAGCAAGTTCGTGAGCCCTCCTGGTTCTGTCCCGCAGCTTAAAAGCGTGTGCTGCTGCTTAATCCACCATCTTCGCATTGTAATCTGGCTGGCCAAAAATAACATCAGCTGGCAAACGCACTTCTTGACCGGTTGCCAACATGTTAGGTGACTGGCCAGTGCTCTCATGCGGAACTGCCCTGTAGGCTGCGGCAAGGCTGCATAGATGCAGGTCCCATTCTGCTTGCTCATCTGCAAGGTAGGCCCTAATCATTTTTAAGATGGAACGATTAAATCGTTCCACTTGGCCATTCCCTTTTGGGTTACTTGAACTTGAGCGGCTTTTTTAATTCCAAACAGAGAGAACATTTGTCTGAAAACTTTGCTCTCGAATGATGACCCCTGGTCTGAATGAACCCCCAACGGGAGATAAAATGTTCTACAATTTTCTCCGCGCACTCCTCTGCTGTTTGCGTTTTGACAGGGATTACCTCAACATACTTGGTGAAGTGATCGGTCATCACCAAGATGTGCCTGTTACCAGCGGGTGTCGCTGGGAGAGGGCCAACAAAGTCCATTGCTAACATATCCCAGGGACCTACTGCCTGTAGATGCCCCATAGGAGCCGTATGCTTCTTGTTGGGAGTTTTGTTTTTCTCGCAAATATCGCAGGCCTGTATGTATGCCCTTATATCAGTTTTGAGATGGAACCAGTAGAATGACCTAACTAACATCGCCTTGGTCTTTTTAACACCTTGATGTCAAGCAGTAACTGGGTTGTGTGATTGGCGTACAACTGCCTCTCTGATAACCTTTGGCGTTATGAGCTGCAACGTTTCAGGGACTGGCAAATCATCCTTTCTACGGCGAAATAGCACTCCGTCTTTTAACAATAGCTGATCACAGATTACCAAATAATGCATTGTTTCTGGGCTTTGATTGGTCATGTCAGCACTCTCTGGTTTTTTACCGAAGTTGATGGCCCTAGCAATAATGTCAATGTAACTTACGACATCCTGCATTCTTGCCATCTGTTCTTATGTGTTCTGGCTACACCAGGGTTTGGATCGTTGCACTGCTCGTATGGCATCCCGTGTCGCTAAGTTGTTTGACTGTGCTTCGTGAAATACATCACCATGGGGCCTGTCTAGTAAGCCTTGAAGTTGAGCGACCATTACTGCTGCCGTTTTCCTACATTTGGTGCAAGGCCCACACTTAAGCGGCTCGCTGGTGTCAACTAGAGGACAGTCACAATCTTTCGGCCCTTCACGTATTGAGAGAGCATCACAATGTGGCTGCTTCAATCCGGAGCGGTACTCAATTGCGAAGTCATTAGTGGCCAATATGTCAGTCCACCTAGCCATATTGTCTCTCGGCTCCTTCATACTAAATAGCCAGACAAGAGCTTGGTGATCCGTCCTGACAGCGAACCTTCGGCCGAGCAGATACTGGCGGAAGTACTATACATAGTAGACTAATGCAAGTACAGTAGTTCCTTTCAGATCTGCTTAGCGCTCGACTGGCATACGCAATAACACGCTCCCGGTCCACTTGGAGCTGTTCCGAAGCCGCGCCGATGCCGACTCTGGATGCATCTACATCCAAGTAAAACATCCCTGCTGCATTCAAGTGATAACCCATCACCTCGGGACTGACCAAAGCTTGTTTAAGTGCATTAAACGCATTTCCCGGGGCCTCCTTCCACTCAAACGTCGCATCTTTACGGGTCAAATCGACCAATGGCTTCGGCACCTTAGCAAAATCCCTGATAAAGCGGCGATAGTGAGAGCCTGTTTCTACAAACTGACGCATCTGCTTTGGATTTTTGGGTGTTGGCCAGCCTATGATTTTGGCCACGTTTGTTACTAGGTCAGGTTTTACTCCCTCACTTGACACCACATGGCCAAGAAATACGACCTCGGTTTGCAACATGTGGCACTTGTCAGGCTTGAACTTCAAACCAGCGTTCTGAAGGCACGACAAGACCTCATCTACACGTTCCAGGTGCTGCTCACATGTTTTGCCATAGACACTAATATCATCTATATACACGAGACAGGTGTGCCATTGGAGGCCTTGAAGAGCAAGCTCCATTGTTCTTTGGAATGTACTCGCAGCGTTGTTAAGGCAAAACGGTATGCGAGTCATTTCAAATTCACCAAATTTGCACACGAACGATGTTTTTGGAATATCATCCTTTTTAGGGGGATCTGAAAATACCCAGAGGTAAGATCGAAACTGCTGAAATGATGTGCTCCAGCTACTGCATCGAGACAATCCTGTATGCGCGGCATGGGAAAGCCATCCGGCTTGACTAACGCATTCACCTTTCGGTAGTCTCCACAGGGACGCATACTACCATTTTTCTTTCTTACCAGAACAATAGGTATGCCCCACGGGGAGACGCTCTTTTGAATAACTCTCTTTTTCAGCAGATCCTCTATTGCCCCCTTCTTCTCAGCGGCATATGCGAGTGGCTCGCGATGAGGCCTCTGTTTTATCGGTGCAGCCGCTCCAGTGTTAATTGGGTGTTTAGTTAGATGTGTTAGTCCTAAGTCCCATTCATTTGTTGAAAATATGTTCTGATACTTAATCAATAATGCAGCGACTGCATCTTTTTCAGCTTTTGTCTTTCATTTAGTAGACCTTTCTAAGAGAGATTTTAGATGAGTGGGCACCTTACTTACTTCTTTAGGTTTAGGAAACTTTCGGTAAAAGTATCCGGCTGACTGGTCACAACTCTACGTACCGCAAAGAAATTGCTTTCCTCTTTATCGTTTTCTTTGCTTGACAGTACTGACACCACTCTCTCAATCTTTTCAGCGCTACCAATGACAGCATCCTGACGTAATTTAACTTCGGTTAAGAATGGGTTTAACAGCCTAATTGCACAAATTGGGGACTGATTAATGTTAACAAGGGTTGAGGCCATTTGCAAGTAATATCTCTCTTTGAAGTTCTCTGTTGGCTCAACCACATAATCTGCCTGTAAGTCGCTATCATCACTCTCAAACCTCTCTACCAACACTTTGACAACTGCCTCTGCAAGTGGTGGCAAGGTCGTGTATTCTGCCACTATTACCTGTCTTGCTCTACCTGTCATCCCTATTTGAAATACGGGAATCTCCAGCCCATCCAGCACTATTTTGTGCTCACTCAGGAGGGTGTCAGCTGGTCTGCCCTGTTTTCCACTAGAGATAACGTATCCTAATAGAGCCTCGTCCTCGATATCCGCCACAATCACATCCTGGATCAGATTATCAGGACCTAAGTATAGCTCTAACTTCGCCTGACCTGCTTCTTGATGGGGGCGCCTCCTGCCCCTATCAAACAGGCCGTCTTACAAAACACAGGTCGATTCGCTCGGACCAAATTGATCAAATACTCTCTTCGAGACAATTGTCCTAGTCGCACCTGTGTCGGTCGTAAAGATGACGGGTATATTATTTACTTTCACTTCTATATACACCCCATCAGCAAGCTGCCTAGGTCTCTCTAACCTAATAATATCTTTCTCTCTACCCAAGAACTTTTCAGATTTGCTTGAATGGCCCATCTCTCCCTCTACTGGGACCTCCCTTTGGCCACAAGGGCTGGTCCCTTCTCGTTTAAAGGAAGATTGTGTTCACCAAACTTTGGCTCTGTATGTTCTACCTCGCCCTTTTTCTCACCACTTAGGCATTCTCGAGCAAAGTGCCTCTTGCCATGGCAGCGGTAGCATTCAACATCTTTTCTGCTTCTTTTCTCTCCGATGATTTTCATTGTCCTACCTTCAAGGTTGTCCAAACGTTTCAAAATTTGCTGCAAATTTTCCCCACTGTCATAAGACATGTCCTGTTTTGGGCCCTTAGGCCACTTTTTCGCTCCGCTGTACGTCGAAGGCTTCTTTGGAGCCACTTGGTCACCGGAATATGGCTTTTCAGACTCAGTTGTTCTTCTTGTAGATCTTCTATAGCCTTTCTCACCTTCAGTTCCGCCTCTTGTTTGTACAAGGGTCACTACGTTGTATACAGCCTCATAAATTGTTGCCGGCTCCTTGTGGTACTCTACTTCAAATCTGGTATCCTCATCTAAAAGTCCATCAAGGAATCGTCTGACCAAGTCCTCTTCTCGGGCTCGTCTTTCACTGCGGGTGGGCTTTGTTGTACAACATCTTAAGCTCTGCTGCATAGAACTCTGCTGGTTCACCAAGCCTTTGATTCCTACGAGTGAACTTGGCAGCAAAGGTTTTTGCTGTATCAACGACTCCTGTTGTAAAGTTCGGCTTATAGTTCTTGATAGTTGTGGATAGTAGCCGGTGTTAATTGAGTAAACGCGAACTCAGCTGCCTGACCCTCCAATCGCTGAAAAAGTCGGTATAGACGCGTGTCATCGCTCCAGCCAAAACGGTCAGATATAACATCAAAATGGGTTGACCACACCCGCCAATCCTCTTTACCATCGAAAGGGGGTATTCGCATACGCTTATGTGACCTTGACCCGTGAGATCGCGTTGAGTAATGCTCAGGTTGGTGCCCGTATTGACAGCCATTTTGATAAATTCGGCCACCTGTATGACCATTGTGACAAAAAAGGGGGTAATGCTAGATGTGTTTGCATAGTTCGTGTTTTGGTTACCCGCCATATTGCTGTGAGCTCGGCTAACAAAAGGTCGACTAGATGCTGACAGCCAAGGATCAATCTCTTGTCGGTACATAATTGGTCTGTTTCTTGACTGCGAAGACCCCAACTGTCTTGAGCTAGCGTCCCCTGTGGGGATCTCATTCTCTGTTATCCTACTTTCGGATCGCTGCATACCTATGGATGGCCGGAAGCTGTCGCCTGAATCAAGCTCATCGCATCGAGCGGCCGCCTTATCAGACAGCTGCATCCGCTCTGTCTCTAACAGCCTCGCCTCCAGTCCCGCTTGGTTTGACTTTATTTCGCCGAGTTCGGATACCAAACCTCTAAGGGCTCCGTTTATTACTGCAAATGTTTCGCGTGTTTTGGACGAACATCACCGACGAGTCTCCTTGCGTTCTCGTCTTGAGATTGCGGTAACCTCCGACAGCGTCTCCATGTCGGACTCTGAAGACGGCTCATCGTCACTAGATGGGCTGTTGTCGTCCTTCTGCGTCTCGGGGAAGTTGCAGATAACTTCGCCGGAGTCATCTAGCTGCTGCACTTCCGAGTTACCGGTACCTTCAGTCTCCATGATCTGATGCTCAGTTGAATTATTGAAGCGAACAAGTCGTTTAATAGTTTATTTGTATTTATATCAAACAAGTGTCGCTGTTATATTACTTAATATAACATATGTTATATAATGCATTGAATTGCTGTTATTATAACCACCGTTCTATGTAAGTCTGTAATATACGAAATTAATTGTTATTGTTGTTGTTAGTTAACCGTGTGTTACTAAACCAATCCTTTAATATAAAGGAAATGGGTTCGGTAGCGTTCTTATTCTTCTCGAAGACTAGGAACAAATCACTGAATACTGATTTTAAAGGAATATTACAGTATTTCACCGCTGACCGCCATAAATATGAAGCGTTCTGCCGATTGCGTAGATCTATTAATTGTTACGTTACAGATTAATTCTGGATGGTTAATAAAATGACTTTAAGGCAATAAACGTTTCAAACTGTTTTTTATTTGTTAACTTCCGTTTCTTTTGTGTTAAAAAAAACTATATAATATTGCATGTATACAGGCACCCACTGTCTAACAAATTATGTGTACTAGTTACACTGATCCTCTTGAACAGATACAGATTATTCCCAATATGGCGATAATAAAAAATATTCAATATAATCAGCTGATCAAAGACAGATCAATTCACACAAGTGCATTAATGCAATACGTGCAGCTTACGCTTAAATAGTAACATTTTATGTTAGACTGTTAGTAAAGTATAAAAGTATTAAAATAAACAATTTAAAAGTTATAGCAATCAAACCACGTACTCGAAAGACTTTTAAGTTAGATTTCTGTTAAAAAATGACGTGGAGTTGGTTCCTATGAAAAGACTGAGCGAGACTGACTCGGAGCAAAATAATGGCTCCTTATATACTCTGTGATGTGATCGACCATAAATCTGGGGCGAAAAGCGGTCGAAAAATGGTCGTAAGGTGGTCATGTACCAACTATCGGCCAATGACCAAGAATACATGGGCAAAAAGTGGTCGGTGACGAAATAACTGGTCAATGACGTCATTATGACTTTTTTTAATAGTTACATTCGCACCTCAACTTAACAAATGACTGAGTAAAACAGACAAATGGCAGCCATCTTGGATTTAAAATAAGAATTAAACATAAAGCGCAGTTAAATTATGACATTTACAAGAGCAGGTGTATAATACCATGAAATGATGTGGGCGTTTTCTGTTCGTTGCCGACATCCTTGACTTAGATCAATTCAACCGTTACGAACACAGGAAGTAAGATGGCTGACGACTGACGAAAATGTGTTTTCACTCAAAGGAGTTTTACGATTTCTAAATGGATAATGGCATCTTATGCAAAAAGGAACAAACATATAAAGAGACTAAGTAGAAAGTGATAACATGCAATGGATATAACCATTCACAAACGTGAGTAAGAAGTTGAATACATGCTTTAAGGATCAGTGTAATGAAATTTCGCGAGTCGTAATGTTACTTGCAATGAAAAGTCGGAACACAATCAAGCCCAGGATAAAATACATATTAAGCGTAAAATTGTGCTTATAAAATAATAAAATTTTGATAAGCACAGTTTATACGGGCAAAAGCCCGCGAAGCGGGCGTAGACCGTTCATACATATGGAAATTTAGACCATAAAATTACTTAAGAATACCATATAGGGATGCGTCTCAAAAAAATTGCCACGCGACATATATTTTCGCGATGCTAATTATGACCTTTAACAAATCAAAAACACTTTGACATATGCTAAATAACTTTTAAATACATACTTCAGGAAAAATTATATCGATGACATCATAATTGTGTAGCGAATTGCACTAAATATTCTCGCATTATTTGTTTTTCTTCGCAACCGTTCCAGAATTAAGTCATTAATCAATTATCTCCCCTGAATGCTCTTCTTCAATGGGTATAAGCCAAAGACTGGTTCACTACATATAGTGACAGTCTTTACCAAACACAATTTGGGTGAACATAAACCGTCTTTAATATATTGCAGAATCTCAGATTTCTGTCGAATTTATTTGCTTTGATCTTTTCGATATCTTATTGTTATTATTATCCTGACAAATCACAAACGCTTGTTAAAATATTATTTCTTTTAAACATTATAGTTGGCATCTCTATTCTTCCAGTATTCTCGCGGTATTTCAATAACGACACCCTACTGTGTATTTGTTAGAATTTGTGACGCATTTTCCATTCGCTCTCAGAAAGAAGTTTTACGTGTGATCATGAGAAATATTCTGGTAAGTTGTCGTTGTTATCGACCAGAAACACATTTATTCACAAAATTTAAAAATATTCCGATCTAACTTTTTAGTCTTTTAGCTTTAATTTTTAAAGTATTTACATCTCGTCTGCTCGCACTTTACCGATATCCCGAAAGGTAACATATCACTATAATTAGTTTAGGCCTAAAACCACAAAATCCGATACCGTTGGATTTTCGTACCACAATCTTACGTAAAAAATCTTCCAGATTTGAAATCGACAAAAACAAGACATTTATAAATTGTCTGCATTATTGATCAAATTTTAAGATATATGTTGGTTTTCCGTTTTTAGACGCTGTTCTGCCAAGGCAAGAGCTGGGCATCATACAAGCCATTCTATCCAGCAAAACTGACAGTTTTGGTTTACAGAAATCAACAAATGGGGATTCCTTAACAATCAAAATTTCCAGGCTATACACACATTTATTATCTGTGGTGATCTTTATTGGTTCTGTTTGTTTACTTGGATGGAACATGTGTGAACTTTTATAGAACTTTGAAGTCTATATATGTCTATCTATAAACAAAAATCAGCTATGGTATAATAAGATCAGATGTGCAAACAATATCAAAGGTTTGTTAAATTAACAATTTGAAGGCAATTATGCTGAAAATATATGAAAGTTCCCATGCAAATTTTGTCTGTATATCGACAAGTGTCTGCCGATAAATGTCAAACTAGTAATACAAAATTTGCCACAAGTATGTAAAAGCACTAAGTACCTGTGATCATTTTTAGTAAGATAGTGTAATTCTAAACAGTAGCAAATAGCTTGTTTAGTAAATGCATAATGCAATCAATATGATTTCCGTTCTATTGTGTAATTAATAAATTGGTTGTTACTTGTTAATCCATTATAAATGTGTTATGGCTAGTACAAAACCAGCAATGTTAATTTTGTAACAGGTAATACAATAACACCACTTTGTAATTTCATATACGTAAATATTCTTGAAATGTAGGTTGATGACAGTGTTTTAGTTTTACTTATTTTGTAACTATTATTTTATGTGCAAATAAATGATGTGAAGTGTTTTGTATCTCCACACAATCCCACATACCTTTTTATATATGTACTGTGCTATGTGTTATTTGAATGTTTAAATAAAAAAATATGGATGATATAACATGATGCATTCTAATATTTGCATTCAAATTGTAACTATAGAGCTAAGTGTATGCAGTTTAGACTGTGATTATAGAATTGCTACTAAATGGCTAGTTTTTTAGTGGCGACAAAATTTAAACTATTCAACAATAGTTTGCGAAAGAAAATTAGAAACCTGCAAGATACCTGTATTTTTTAAATATTTTAATTGCGAAACAAGTATGTTGTTATGCTGTTACACATTATTATACATTGATAATAAATAAGAAAACAATAAGTGGTGTTAACGTTTCCCAACAGTAGAAATCATTCTTCTGATGAAGTCAGTGATATACAGACGACAGCTCCAGGTATGGCTTTCAATACGTAGTGTGTGTTATTTGACAGTCTAAAACTTATTTGATTAAAGGGGCCTTTTCACAGATTTTGACATTTTTTTAACTTATTCATTAAATGCTTTATATTGATGAATGTAAACATTGGATCGTAAAAGCTCCAGTAAAAAATCAAGAATAAAATTTAAAAAAGGAAACGAACATTGCCCGGAGCAGGTTTCGAACCAGTGACCCCTGGAGTCCTGCCAGAGTCCTGAAGTAAAAACGCTTTAACCTACTGAGCTATTCCGCCGGGTACACATGCTCAACGTATTTTATACGTTATATAAGCAATCTTCGTAGTTTCACAAAATTTAACGACACAAACAGAACTGTCCAAATTATTCAATCGTTTCGCGTTGCAACGCTTTATTATTTTTAGGTTTTAAAATCGTCAAAAAATGCATATAATGGCTATATTAGAGCATGGTAAATGTTCAGTATTACTGTTTCCTCACAAATAACAAAACCAAAACGAAAATTTGCGAATCTGAAACAACTTTTTTTAATTTTGTCAATTTACCAAAGCGTGAAAAGATCCCTTTAAAAAAAATCCTGTCAAATTTGTCATTCAAAATTGATCTGACACATCACATGATTTTGATTATGTTAAATCAGTGTACTGTATGCTAAATGCAACTGCTTTAGCAAGCTGTCAAGTTGAATTGAGACATTTGATGAAACAAACTGTTTCCTGTGTAGGACCAGTACTTATTGTCTATATGACGTACCATGACGTCGAAAGTCTACAAGACCTACTAGGTAGAACGAGAAATGTACTTCGACGTACAATTTTCACCGACCCATGAGTGATAGCCAATCAGAAGACACCTTACGTCTGTTGCTTTTAGAGATATTTGACATTGAACATTATTATTATTTATATCGAATTAAGCGACTATCGACCGCTTACTCATAGATATTGTGCGTATTTATTAAACATTATTATTATTATAATTAATACCAAATTATGCGACTATCGACCGCTAACTCATAGATATTGTGCGTATTTCTTGACCTGGCGTGGCGGAATTAACCTCTGACTTTTGCAAGTTAGAGATATCACAAAATACGACCAACGGGGAGGTTATAATACATTATTTATCCCGTTAATGCTTGGAAACTGTTTGGTTACCGTTGGGAATTTCCTACACAGTAATGCGCTGGACGGTCGTGATACTCCGCCCCGCATGATCCATAAATACTCACAATATGCTGAATAATTTTAATTTTAAAAAGGTAACAATTGAGTCTTCTTCAAGTTTGTATATAATCTATTTACATGCATTAAGTACTTGAAACTTCTATGTGTTGTTTTTTTGCCATTCTGATATTTTTATTCATTTTGTCCTTAATTAAAAAAGAGATTTTAAACATTTATTATGAATAAATCTGAAGGCTCAAGAGACTAGTATTTTGATTGGCTGTTCAGAAAATGTGTACGTAGAAGTACAAACATGTTTGTCGAAGTACAAATTGTACTTTGACGTACAAATATATACTTCGAAGTGTATTTTATATTTATGTCGAGGTACAATTGTTATACTTCGACGTACATTTCTCTTTTTAACTTGTAGGTCTTCTTGACTTTCGACCCAAATGGTACGCCATAGAATGTCTTTAGGGTTATCTAAAAAATGCTCCCACTTAAGGGATCAATACAGATCCCTCCCAGTGACTAAGCCAGTTAGCAGACACCCCATATACTATACCACAGACACCGAACTAGCTATAAATTCCTGTGGCTAGAAAAAAAGTATATAAGATGCTAGATCTTTAGGCTTGGAACATGTAACTCGTTTTAAGATTGATTTTTTTGGATGCATTACTTAATTATTGCAACAATTTTATAATATTTTGAACACAATCATGTCCATATATTTATTAAAAATACATGGTTATGAAAAAAAATAATTAAAAAGCTTTTACCCGTATATTAGGTAGCACCTATAATCATATTACAAAACAACGTTGGACATGACTACTCGCGGTGGGTGCCTGTTTAAGATGACAAAACAACAACATCAAAAAGGTAAGAATTGTTAAAACAAACATCTTCAAAGTCATTCAGAAATGCTGGGGCATTTCAATATTATATTGACGTTATTTATAAAGAATGACCATACGTCCCTGATCTTAGCTTATTAAAATGGTTCAAAAACCTGTTTGTTTACGATTGTTTTTGGCAATAAATAAAAATATGTCGATGTTCTTGAGATCCCTTCTGAAAACGGAAGACATAATTAAGTGTGCTCAAATGAACGGAAGACATAATTAAGTGTGCTCAAATGAACGGAAGACATAATTAAGTGTGCTCAAATGAACAATCGAGACGATCCATTTAGCACCCTAACAAGTGATTGCTAGTTTTATGTGCATTCTGATACAGTTGCGTGTACATGCTGACGCGTAAATCAAACATTGACTATATGATGCGCGTTATGCAAAAATGGGTCTTGTGTTACGTGCGGACAGCTTAGTACCAGACCAGCCTGCGCATTCGCACAGCTAATCAGCGACGACACTCCCGCTTTCAGAGCTCAAGATAAGGTTTTGTGAAATTCTAAACGTTACTACCAGATTTTCGAAATAATGCTTAACTCTGAAATTTTATTCTTAACGTTACTACTAAGTTTTGGAAAATAATTCTTAACTTTTCTAAATGACCTAAAAATAAAAAATAATGCAAAAAATCAAAATAAACATACTATCAACTTAATTTAAACGAGTTCAACAGTGTCTATTCAGTATTATACAATTTTATTATTCAAATACCTTCATATGCCCAAACTGTGCTTAGATTGCATGCCTTCGATGAAATTTTACATATTTCACAATTAAAACGGGTCTCCCCTTCTTTTCAACGATTGGCCACGGGAATGGTCCCTTCGACTCGTTCAATGTTTTTTTGTTTAAGTTTGGACCCGTCGTGTCGCGTTTTTTTAGCTATTGCAACTGTTTCGGCAACTGAACATACAGCTTCGTATAGGATCTTTTCTATAATGTCTGTCTTAACATTCAACTTCGGCTCACTTTGCGTACAATATGTTAAAAGCGTGTTTTTGCACGCTTTGTAGTTTTTTAGGACGCTCTCTGGGCGCCGCCATTGTTTTTTGACAGATAGACTGAACACGCCGCTTTTATTGGAAAAAATGCGCTTTGTTAAACAAACCCGATAACCATTTTATATAAGCACCGAAAAGATCTTTAGTACGCGAAAAGAACTCAATAAAATCAATACGAACCGATGTAAAAATAACTTGGTTTTGTAATTCTTAATGGTACGACAAGATTTTAAAATAAATACATAACGGACTTGAAAATAATTCTTAATTACGAAAAAACGAGCCTTATCTGGAGCTCTGCCGCTTTCATTTTAATTTTCGTTTAAGGAAGACTCTGCTTAGCGAAAATCCAGTGAAAGCGGAAATTGACGTCACTGATAAGGCAGAGCGGACTGCATATGCTAAGCTCGGAGGGCACTTTACCCATATGCATTAAACCCCGTTTTACCAGAAATCTTACCAGAACGAGGCTTAACCACTGTCAGGCTGTCAAGCGGTTATTCTTTTTCATAGTTTTTCCTACTTTTTAATCAGGATCCTACTTTTTCCTTTTTTTTTTACCAAATCTTCCTACTATTCCAAATTTTTATTTTCAATGGAGATTTGTTTAAGAGTTAATTTAGTAAACTTGCAGGATCAATGAATCTATGGCATGACTGTATCCCTATTACGGCGCAATCATCTAGATGAGACGACAACCCATGCTGACTGTCTGCTAGCACCTCTTCGGGAAGCTTAGATATTTATTTTTACGTAACTTTTGAAATTATTGACAAAAGTGTTTTTTTTTTAATTAACAATTGTGCCTTGTTTACTTCCTTAGCATTTTTTCACTGCAGACTTCACTATCTTGCACAGTTCCCAGTGATGCAAGAGCTGAGGGAACCCATTGTTTATTCCAGTTTTATTTTGTTTCCATTGACAACAATTTGACCAAAACTTATGCATGTTTACATGATATTTCTGTTTGGAATGTAGAGATATAGAGATACATGTATTGTATGAGTGGTTATGTAATATGGAATTTATTACACAAGTTATTTGAAAGCTTTGCCGAGTTTTTATCGTATTACATGACAACGGATATGATGTTCTATTGATATCATAGGTACATCATCTTTAGTAATTAAAGATAAATGCACAGAGCCTTAATGCCCTGATACATTTTAAGCTCATCTATTAAAAAAACCATTATGAGCTATTATCATCACATTGGCGTCTGCGTCGGCGTCCGGTTAAGTTTTGTGTTTAGGTCCACTTTTCTCGTAAAGTATCAAAGCTATTGTATTCAAACTCGGTACACTTACTTACAGTTACTATTTTGAGGGGACAGGGCAGGCAAAGTAAGATAACTCTGGCGTGCATTTTGACAGAATTATGTACCCTCTTTTTATTCTTAGAAAATTGAAAATTTGGTTAAGTTTTGTGTTTAGGTCCACTTTACTAGTATTCCTAAAGTACCAAAGCTATCGCTTTCATACTTGCCACACTTACTAACTATCATAAGGGGACTGTGCAGGCAGAGTTATGTAACTCTGACTAGCATTTTGACAGAATTATGGTCCCTTTATACTAAGAAAATTGAAAATTTCGTTAAGTTTTGTGTTTTGGTCCACTTTACTGCTTAAGAATCATAGCTATTGCTTTCAGACTTGAAACACTCGCAGACTATCATAAGGGGACTGTACAAGACAAGTTGCATAACTCTGGTTGTCATTTTGATGGAATTATGGCCTTTTTCACTTAGTAATTTTGAATATATGGTTAAATGGTGTGTTTAAATCCACTTTACTTCTAAAGTATCAAGGCAATTGCTTTCAAACTTCAAATACTTTCATACTAACATGAGGGTACTGTACCTGGCAAGTTGAAATTTACCTTGACCTTTGAATGACCTTGACTCTCAAGTTCAAATATTTTAATTTTGCTTAAATAACCATGTTATTTATTATCAGATTTGATTGATACTTTGATAAAACAACTCTGGACACTCATGCTACAATAGACCCCACCCAAACTATCCCCCATGCCATCCCCCCCCCCCCCCCCGAATCACCCCTCCCCCCAAAAAAAGGGTAATTTTGCTTTTTCATTTTATTTATTTTTGAAAGATCATCTTATAAATGACCACAGCCTCACACATATTGATTAAAAATGGTTAAACGGTGTCAATGGGGATTATGTAACTCGGACAATCGATATCCTGACAGATTAGTTGGTGACATTGAATTTATTTCGCTTCAAAAGCCGAAGTGTAATAGATGGATGAAGGCATGCGGTTGTCACCACGAACAACTGAACATCAACATTGTCAACGACAAATGACATGACGCCGCCTGTCAATCAAGTTCTTATCTAAGAACTGTTCTACCAATCAGCGATCGATTCATCGGGCGCGTAGTTAGCAACGAACTGTCCGCCATTTTCTAAACAATCTATGTATAGGTTCACGTTTATTAAAGCGAGTTTCTTTTGTTTTCCTCTTTAAAAAAAGGAGATTAAAAATGGTAAAACGGTGTCGATGGGGACTATGTAACTCGGACAATCGATATCCTGAAAGATTAGTTGGTGACATTTAATTTATATCGTTTCCAAAGCCGAAAAGAGATCTTGAGAAGTGTAAGAGATGTATAAATGCATGCGGTCGTCACCACGAACAACTGAACGTCAACACTGTCAAAGACAATTATAATATATTTTTATCGGATATACTAGCAGATTTAAATAGTTTATGTTATCGATCTGATTATCACATAATATTTCACGTTTTTTAAAAATAGTTTTATCAGTTACTAGGTCATTAATAAACAGAAGCGAGGTTCATCTACATTACTTAAAGAGAAATAAAACCCAGCATGAAGCCTAATTTGTGCTGTGTTTTATTACTCTGATAGTAATGCACTTTATTGCCATTATACATGTTATTAGAAGGTGACACGTGATATATTTTATTAATAACGGTATCTACACATGTGCCGACATGTGATGTCACCAATGAACGCTTTTAATCCACCTTTGAGATCGAATACCTAGTTCTCATTTTTTTCAACGAGTTTCGTTTGATTTTTTCGGAAAAAAAGCGGAAATGAAATAAGGCAAAAACGGTGTGAATAGGTTTTATGTAACTCTCACATTCATTATCCATAAGTTAGATTAATTAAATATATACCATTTCAAACGCGGAAATGCGGTCTTGACAAGAGCAAGTGGAAGCTTCAATGTGTAGAATTACCGAGATCACCCTTATGGAGCATTTTTTTATTTAAAAAAAACTGGAAATGTTATGTTAGAAATAACTACGCATTATTAAGTATGAATTATATCACGTGTGCTTGTAGAATAATAGAGAAGATTGGTACCAACTTTGCGTAACTTAACGAAATCCCCGTTATAAATCGAGTTTTGTGTGTGTCAGAAACAAGTGAAAACGATTATATGTTTCTATTTAAATAGAATCGAATTGATAAATGCCACATAATAAGATTTATTATTACTGATATAACCAATAAATGCCGAACTTGGGAGAAGTCGGTACCTGCGCCAGCGTCTGATACAGGTAGCTTTACTGAATTCCCCTTCATACAGCGCTACTTTATATATGACAATGACCAAACTTATTGTGCTGTTTTGCACTCTCAATTAAAATGATTGATAAATGTTCCATAAGCAATGTTTAATAGTATTAATATAACTTTTATACGTAATAACAAGTAGGATTTTGGTACACTCGGTGTCAGAAAGCGTGTAAAACTTCACCGAAATCCCAGTTTAAAGAGCTATTTCGTGTCAAATACACGGGTGGAAATGTTTCGTAAATAACATGGGTAAATGCCGTTGAAGAAGTGTTAGTTTATTGCTAATACCAACATCACACGTAATAACACGTTCGATTTCGGTCAGCGCGCAAGCGTTTGAGAGCGTTATTCATGTACCGAAAAACCCGTTATAATTAGCTGATGTTCTCTTTAAACGTATATTTATTGCATTCGCAGAATAACTAAATGACACAAACCCCTTATACAAGTGTCATACTGTGTCAAAAAGTCCATAAAAATAATACGGAATATCGCGTTAATCTACATATGCAGTATATAGGCAATGAAGCCATTTTGGTGTTAGCTTGTCTAGGTTTGCTACCCGCTGAGCCACGTGATTAAGTGGGCGGAGCGATCATGTTCATTTTAATTGCTGATCATTGATCAGAAATAAACATTTTAAAATAATATTATATCAAAAGATATATATACGACATGATGCACATGCTTGATGACGTGAAATCACCCTTTTTTGTCTCCCCTGATTTTTTTTGAAAACCTGACTGGACAGGCGATATTATTACAGCGATCATAGATAAGGCGTCATTTTAATTAGACGGTATTTTTGTTGCTGGTATTGTTTTACCTTTTAAATACCTTTTATGATGATTTATCAAATAAATTATCGGCATAAATAAAAATGCATACAGTGCAAACAACAATTTTATAATATTCATATTGGCTGACAAAACCGCTTTTGAAGGGCGAAAACCGTTTGTTTCATATTGCTTTACAGGGTTCAAGATATAATATAAATGTCTATTAATGATTATATTCAGATAAAGTTCACACTTTTACTTTTGTTAATGTTAAATATGATTTAAACAAAAGCACGTAATGCACGTTGAATCGTAGAATCGAACAACTAATAGTTTAACCTTGCGAACTCAGTCTTATATTCAAAATCGTTATTCCAAGCGATTTTCCTATCATCAAATATACGTTAAAATAAAATATTTATGTAGTTTTAGATCTATATTTATGGCCAGATTGAAGTATAAGAAGCGAATAGCTTGCTATATCAATCATATACATTTTAATTGCTGATCACTGATCAGAAATAGACATTTTAAAATGATATTATATCAAAAGATATATATACGACATGATGCACATGCTCGATGACGTGAAATCATCCCTTTTTGTCTCCCCTGATTTTTTTGAAAACCTGAGAGTGGACAGACGATATTAATACAGCGATATTTTAACAGTACAAATATCGTGCGTCGCCGCGACTGTCAAGAAAAATATCGAGTATCGCTTCGTGTGTCTAGTGTCGCGGTCTAAAATTAGACCGCAATACACGAGATTCGGATAATATGGGAGATATTTGAAAAATAAAATACCGTGCGTCGCCGCGACTGTTAGATATTTTTCTAGACAGTCGCGGCGATACTTGATATTTTTCTTTACAGACGCGGCGACGCACGATATATTTAACACTATATATCGCGTTTTTGGCTACGTACACAAGGGCGATATTTCGTGTTAAATATATCGTGCGTCGCCGCGACTGTCAAGAAAAATATCAAGTATCACCGCGACTGTCAAGAAAAAATATCGTGCGTCGCAGCGACTGTAAAGAAAAAGATCAAGTATCGCTTCGTGTGTCTAGTGTCGCCCTTGATGAAAGAAGTGCGAGATTATAGATGGCACTTTCCGGATTCCGTATGATACAGACTCGTAAATCATCACATTGACTATATAGGCTATGATGCGCGTCATGCAAATTATGTCTTGTGTCACATGCGACCAGCTTAGCACCAGACTAGCCTGCGCATTCGCGTAGCTAATCAGCGACAACGCTCCCGCTTTCATATGAATTTTCTTTTAAGGTTCAAACCGTAGCCAAGTCAATAAATTATACTACCCTTACCTATTCGAAGCTCATTTAATTTATCGCACTATATATTGCATGATGTTGACAGTCAAACGAATATATATGTTGTGGGGAAAACTTTAAAAAGCTAATCACATTCTATATTTCTTCAATATTTTCAAAAACGTTAGGTATTAACGCAACCTCGGAAGTATATTAAAAATCGTTTTTATAGATGCATCTCAATAAGGAGGTGGAGCCAGTGATTAATTGGCCGTATTCTGCGTTTGGCTATCTTATCATGCTCAATTTTATTTTTGAAATGACGTCATATTTGTGATGATATGACGTCACATTTGTGTTCATTTTTAATTTCAAAATGGCGCCCATGTTAAAGTTCTGTATTTTTATGTTCACACTTCAGACAGTAATTTCAAAAGGTAAGAACAACTTGTTAGTTCATTTGCATTACATTTGTAATAAGGCAGATTGTTGTTGCGCTTAAGAATATATTTATCGAAAACATATAAAAGTATTGTAAATGCTGTTATATCTAATATTTTACACAAGTGACAAGGTCAAAACTTACAATTTCACAAATTCATTTATCATAACTCATTTAGACATGTTTATTTGTCATAGATGATTTTCATATGCACAATACATTATAAATTTCTGATTCTTTGTTTAAATGGTGGTATATTTTTACTTTTCCAAATGAATACGGATTTCGATAGAAAGTCAAAATAATTATATTAATTACTGAGTACTGTTCTAAATAATCAGAGTCGACAGAGACAATCATAACTGCATAAGGCATAACAACATTTGTTAAAATACCGTATAAGATATTTCTAATTCATGTAAACTTATCTAATCACATTATCATCATCAAAATTCATCATAATTATGTATTCATGTCATCATCATAAGCAGCAATGAAATAACCGTTATAACGGACATTTTATCTGAAAAATAACTTGCTGATGTTTGGTAGGTTACAAAAACAGCCGTCAATAGCTGTGTCTTTTGCATAAATATTGTACTCACTTGTCATCATAATCCACGATGTGTTTCATTATATATATTATGTAATAATTGATGCTATTGTTTAATACAGACTCAATTCCTATAGCTTATATTCAGGAAATCATGATATCAAAAGTGGGTTTCCCAATTTTAAAAAAGCAAATTCACATAGGTCTCTTTTTTATTTGGGGAAAGGGCCTTCTATTTTGGGAAAAAAATATTAACAAAACTAAATAATGGGAATACATTTCCCAAAGTCAGCTTGAACTTTGGGGAAAATTTCATCATTTTAAAGAAATTTTCTTACAAAAAAATGACATTTCTCGCGGGGAAGGGGCCTAACGGTATATAAGGTTGTCGCTAAAGAAGGAAAAATCCTTGATACAGATAATATTGCTGTTAACTGCATACATGTAAATCAATTTGATTTAAAGTGAATTTAGTCTTGTAAGTGTTTCTGAATTAGAGTATACCTTTGGATGTTTGTATATCAATTTAAAATAGACATATAACTTGGTTTCAATGGCTTTTCAATATTAAAATATTTTTTATTAATTATTCAAATCGATGTCATTAGCATTTTCAGAAATAAAATCAAGTTCAAGAAGTAAGTTTGTTTTTAAATATACATCTCAAATGGAGAAAAATATGCGATACTTACGAACAATTACGTACAATTCAAGGGTATTTGACAAAGAAAAACGCATCATTGAGTAAAACTTAAGAAAAACTGTTTTGTACACTTTTCCAACAAAGGCGAAATATATCCCACCATAGAACAGAAACACATATAAAAAGGTAAATCATTTTCAATTTAAGTTATTCATGCATAATCACAAGCAAACGCGCTTTGTTTAAGATCCACTGAATACTGACGTTGACAGACTCGCACAAGATAGTAATGAAATTCAACACTTAAAATATGAATTGCTGCAATTGGAGAAGGCAAAACGTCGAATCAAAGACGAGATCGCAATGGACAGACGAGACATCATGAACATCAGAAACTCTCAAAGAAATCCTTCTACTAATTTGCATCACAAACACGGCCAGTATCATCAGAAAAGATTTCTGAATACACCACATGAGTTACAAAGATATCGTTCCAGAGAAAATTCTTTTCGTAAGAGACAGGTTCAATCTCGACGAAAAGAAAATCAATCTCGGCGAAAAGAAAATTTTGGCAAATATTCACGAAAAGAAGGTAATGGTGTTAAATGTATATCATTGGAAAAAATTGTGTTTAGAATGTTGTTAAAATGTTTCAGCACTTTATTGTTTTATTAGGGCTGTAAATAACATTTAACTTCATATCGAATCCCGTATATTAAATGTTCAAACATACGAAATTATACAAAACGGAAAAATGTCTAGTTTCTTCTATTTTTATCATAGAAATAACCCATACGATGCACAAATTGTATTTCTTTACATGATAGCTTCGAACAGAGGGAATTGCCTGGACGAGCAGTTTGAGAGCGATGGCAAGTCGGTTCCTTGTTCAATGATGATACTCAATCTCCCCAATATGCCCCACTACCAAAAAAGACACCAGCTGTGCGCACTGCCCTCCACCAAGTGCTGTCAAACTTGCATGAAAGTTGCACAGGTAAGTTGGTTTTATACCCTGATAAGAAGGGCAATAAAAATATGTTCTTATTAAGTTAAAATTAAGTCCTGGCACTATTATGTTGGTCAATCTGCTGGCAATACACGCTTGCTGCCTGAGAATTTTTTTGTTTTATTAATGTGTATCTAACATTTTGGTAAATGGTTCATAAATGTTAGTTACATATTGATTTATTTTGTTGTTTTTTGTCATTACATGTAGTTTTAAGGAAGAATTTTTAATATAACTTCTCAATATATTAATAGATTTTTTAAATAAAGTGGCACAAATATTAAACCTTCATGAAAGGTGCATGCAGCCTTCACTGTCCACAAGGGGCATGGCCATAACTCAAAGATAGTAAATATCATATTATGTAGTAATCAATTAAAACAAAACTACAAAACACAATTAAATTACCTGTTGAGTAAGGCCTAATGGCCATCGCGAACTCACGGGTCCTATGCTTAAATTCAAGATACAATTATCATAAAGCTCATCATAAGTAAACCAATAAATATTACTCATGGATAATGGTTAAAAATTGTTCAATTTGGTTTTATAGTTAGGAAACTGATTTTCTTTTCAGGAATCACAGAGTACTCAACAGAAAGATTCTGCACCCCGAGCTCAGATTGCAACAGGTGAAAGCATGTATATTCTAGTATAGAATTTTATGATTTAAATGATGCTTTAAAATACATGACAATTACATAGCTGGTATTGTAAGTCCCCTACCGGTGAAACCGGAGGGGACTTTTTCACCGATAGGGGACTTATGGTTTGCGCTTTGTGTGTCTGTCAGTCTGTCAGTCTGTCACACTTTTCTTCATATTATTTCATGAAACTTGAAACATGGACAGATGACAATATGGAGATAATGCACGTCATTTCATTGTGTTCCTACGTCAAGAATTATAGTTGATATGGCAACAAATAGACTAGAAAAAATTGCTGAAAATGGTGGAGTTTCACTAGTAGGGGACTTTTATTGCTTGGCAACAGTCTTGTTTGATCTAATCTCAGGATAATATTAATGCGGAGAGAAACAAATCTGATAGAAAAAAATATACTTTAAATATTCATTATGTATTGATTGGTGCAACACTTCGCTTATTACCGAAGTCGAATGTATAGATAGGTAAGATGCTTTGAGCATTATGCATATGTGCTCATCAACTCATATGTATTAATATGCTCGGTTTATGAGTATTACTTATGTTTTTTACAGATACGCCAAGGTGGCTAATAACCGTAATCATAATGAATGGATAGGTAGCTTTTAGTGCATTATTAATATGTATAATATGTATTATTAAGACCGTACTCTGTGAAAAGGGGGTTAAATGCATGTACGTAAGGTGTCGTTCCAGATAAGCATGTGCAGTCCGCACAGGCTAATCAGGGACGACCCTTCCGCTTTTAGGACATTTTTCGTTTCTTCTTAGCAAATATGCAGTTTAAGTGGAAAGTGTGGTCCCTGATAAGCCTATGCGGACTGCACGTGATATTCTGGGCGGCACGTTACGCACACGCATTAAACCCCCTTTTCACAGAGCGCGGCACATTTATAATATACTGACAGGTTAATTACTTGACTGAATATACATAGTGTATTGTCAGGTAAAATAATTTGCTTATTATTTCATAATATATTGTCATATATATACTTGGCTTTTTAGAAGCCAACATAAGAAACTCTCAAAAAAATCCTTCTACTCATTTGCATCACAAGCACGGCCAGTATCATCAGAAAAGATTTCTGAATACACCACATGAGTTACAAAGATATCGTTCCAGAGAAAATTCTTTTCGTAAGAGACAGGTTCAATCTCGACGAAAAGAAAATCAATCTCGGCGAAAAGAAAATTTGGGCAAATCTTTACGAAAAGAAGGTCATGGTGTTAAATGTATATCATTGGACAAAACTGTGTTTAAAATATTGTTAAAATGTTTCAGCACTTTATTGTTTTATTAGGGCTGTAAATAACATTTAACTTCATATCGAATCCCGTATATTAAATGTTCAAACATACGAAATTATACAAAACGGAAAAATGTCTAGTTTCTTCTATTTTTATCATAGAAATAACCCATACGATGCACAAATTGTATTTCTTTACATGATAGCTTCGAACATAGGGAATTGCCTGGACGAGCAGTTTGAGAGCGATGGCAAGTCGGTTCCTTGTTCAATGATGATACTCAATCTCCCCAATATGCCCCACTACCAAAAAAGACACCAGCTGTGCGCACTGCCCTCCACCAAGTGTTGTCAAACTTGCATGAAAGTTGCACAGGTAAGTTGGTTTTATACCCTGATAAGAAGGGAAATAAAAATATTTTCTTATTAAGTTAAAATTATGTCCTGGCACTATTATGTTGGTCAATCTGCTGGCAATACACGCTTGCTGCCTGAGAATTTTTTTTGGCTTTATTAATGTGTATCTAACATTGTGGTAAATGGTTCATAAATGTAAGTTACATATTGATTTAATTTGTTGTTTTTTGTCATTACATGTAGTTTGAAGGAAGAATTTTTAATATAACTTCGCAATATATTAATAGATTTTTTAATAAAGTGGCACAAATATTAAACCTTCATGAAAGATGCATTCAGCCTTCACTGTCCACAAGGGGCATGGCCATAACTTAAAGATAGTAAATATCATATGTAGTTACCAATTAAAACAAAACTACAAAACACAATTAAATTACGTGTTGAGTAAGACCTAATGGCCTTCGCGAACTCACGGGTCCTATGCTTAAATTCAAGATACAATTATCATAAAGCTCTTCATAAGTAAACCAATAAATATTACTCATGGATAATGGTTAAAAATTGTTCAATTTGGTTTTACAGTTAGGACACTGATTTTCTTTTCAGGAATCACAAAGTACTCAACAGAAAGATTCTGCATCCCAAGCTCAGATTGCAACAGGTGAAAAACAGGTCATAAAGAATTTTTAATATAACTTCGCAATATATTAATAGATTTTTAAAATAAAGTGGCACACATATTAAACCTTCATGAAAGATGCATTCAGCCTTCACTGTCCACAAGGGGCATGGCCATAACTCAAAGATAGTAAATATCATATGTAGTTACCAATTAAAACAAAACTACAAAACACAATTAAATTACGTGTTGAGTAAGACCTAATGGCCACCGCGAACTCACGGGTCCTAAGCTTAAATTCAAGATACAATTATCATAAAGCTCTTCATAAGTAAACCAATAAATATTACTCATGGATAATGGTTAAAAATTGTTCAATTTGGTTTTACAGTTAGGACACTGATTTTCTTTTCAGGAATCACAGAGTACTCAACAGAAAGATTCTGCATCCCGAGCTCAGATTGCAACAGGTGAAAACATGTATATTCTAGTATAGAATTTTATGATTCAAATGATGCTTTAAAATACATGACAATTACATAGCTGGTATTGTAAGTCCCCTACCGGTGAAACCGGAGGGGACTTTTTCACCGATAGGGGATTTATGGTTTGCGCTTTGTGTGTCTGTCAGTCTGTCACACTTTTCTTCATATTATTTCATAAAACTTGAAACATGGACAGATGACAATATGGAGATAATGCACGTCATTTCATTGTGTTCCTACGTCAAGAATTATAGTTGATATGGCAACAAATAGACTAGAAAAAATTGCTGAAAATGGTGGAGTTTCACTAGTAGGGGACTTTTATTGCTTGGCAACAGTCTTGTTTGATCTAATCTCAGGATAATATTAATGCGGAGAGAAACAAATCTGATAGAAAAAAATATACTTTAAATATTCATTATGTATTGATTGGTGCAACACTTCGCTTATTACCGAAGTCGAATGTATAGATAGGTAAGATGCTTTGAGCATTATGCATATGTGCTCATCAACTAATATGAATTAATATGCTCGGTTTATGAGTATTACTTATGTTTTTACAGATACGCCAAGGTGGCTAATAACCGTAATCATAATGAATGGATAGGTAGCTTTTAGTGCATTATTAATATGTATAATATGTATTATTTACACCGTACTCTGTGAAAAGGGGGTTAAATGCATGTACGTAAGGTGTCGTTCCAGATAAGCATGTGCAGTCCGCACAGGCTAATCAGGGACGACACTTTCCGCTTTTAGGACATTTTTCGTTTCTTCTTAGCAAATATGCAGTTTTAGTGGAAAGTGTGGTCCCTGATAAGCCTATGCGGACTGCACATGATATTCTGGGCGACACGTTACGCACATGCATTAAACCCTCTTTTCACAAAGCGCAGCTCATTTATAATGTACTGACAGGTTAATTACTTGACTGAATATACATAGTGTATTGTCAGGTAAGATTATTTGCTTATTATTACATAATATATTGACATATATATACTTGGCTTTTTATTCATACTTTGGCTCATAATTTATAGTGCATTGTCAGGAAAGATGCTTGATATTAAGAAATGAAAGCATTATATTATTAAAACATTGTTTATAAACTTCTTTCACCGGGTGCTCCACAAATCACAAATCTATACCAATTTAAGAATTGTTTTAATCACACGTAAATTTTGTAACATTAATCATGTCCGGAAACTGTGTCTTAATGGAAACTAAATAACTCAAAGTAATGGATTCTTTTTTAAAAAAACTGCAATAATGTGTATACTGATTTAAAATATCCAACCCATGTGTTTATGTGTATAGAGTATCCGCCATTGGATCTCAGCGATTGTGAGGACCAAACCTTGGATTTTAATGAGCATATGTGGCCCTGCGAGTTTCTGATCGAAAACGTTACTGGAAAGAACGCCTATAAAAGGAGACACGAGCTCTGTAATCAGCCCACAACCAAATGCTGTAATACATGCAGGGTAATCGAACAGGTATGTCAATGTTTTATGCAATGTGTGTCTCTGACATTGATTGTTTTACTTTGGTTCTACCATATCCTAAATACAGTCTAATAAGACTTGTTTTATTTCAGAAACATCGACTGAAACCACAGGCGGAAGAAAAGGGTAATTGCTTAAGACTTTTATATTTGATAATAGTTGGCTTATTATTGATAATGCATTGAGAGGTAGATTCTTGGCTTATTATTCATAATGTATGGATAGTTAATATTTGGCTTATTATTCATACTGTATGGATAGTTATTATTTGGCTTATTATTCATAATTAATGAATTGATATTTATTTTTTGGCTTATTGGCTTTTTATTCATAATGTATGGATAGTTATTATTTGGCCTATTATTCATAATGTATGGATAGTTAATATTTGGCTTATTATTCATAATGTATGGATAGTTATTATTTGGCTTATTATTCATAATGTATGGATAGTTATTATTTTGCTTAGTATTCATAATGAATTGATATTTAATATTTGGCTTATTATTCATAATATATTGATAGTTAATAATTGGCTTATAATTTATAATGTATTGATAGTTATTTATATGTATATTTAAATGCTGCAAAATACCGATACATGATAAACAAGAAAATGTGGTAGAAACACAGTACACATTAAGTACAGGGCGACAATCTATCTACACGTTGAACTTATACCACACAAAAAGCTCATTTCTGATTAATGGAAAGAATGCGCAGAAGTTCACTGACGTTCACCTTTCAATCATGTTCAAGAACATAGAAGACATGTTATTGCCTGAACAAATAACACCAACAGATATAGACAAGTCTTGAAAACAACTTCTTATGTCGGTAAATAACAAAAAGGAAGCAAAACCGTCGAGTGACCACCATGAGTCTGGTGTCCATGACAATGAGTTGCGCCAATTGAATGAGACTATTCTTACAGTTCGCAAAGAGAAACAAATTCGTCATTCCACTCAGAGACAGGAATCAAATATTAAGGGTATTTTGGTCGACTTTATGAAATCTGTTTCCGAACAAATACTCGAACTTAAATATGAATTTAAAAAAATCATAAGAAAAACGTCGACTCAAATAGAAGAACTTGAAGACATCACATAAGGCCTCAAAAGCACGATAGTCTTTGCTGTAACGATATTTCTTCAAAAGTGCATGACGTTGCTAAAAAATCAGAGGCGATTAAAACCAAATGAGTGTACTAAATGCAGGACTTCTCAAAATATGGCAATCGTGTACCGACTCTATCAAAACTCAGTTGTCTGCTATTATAGATCACAAGAAAGAAAATCATCATTCAGTAGAGTCACAAACTACAAACCAATTACCATCAAATGCAAACAGAGAAACTAGTCTTCGTGCAGATCTTTCAGCAAACATAGTTCAATCCCCTGCTAGCATCGAACCATGGAGAAAACTCAGCATTGGAGACTGCATTTTGAAAGGAATCCAAAAGCTCGGGTTAAAACGCGACGTTGATGTACGCACCTGTCCTGGGAACACTCCTTACGGTATTCAGTCACAACTAAATTAACTGAATGATTCTCAGTACAAAAAATAATGGAGCTGCACATTTTGAGTGGTGAAAAGTCAAGGTCATCCTTCAAGGTCAAAGGTCAAATGTATGGGTCAAAATTGTTCATTTAATGTACACTTGCAATTTTGAAGATAGCAACTTGATATTTGGCGTGCATGTGTATCTCATTCAGCTGCACATTTTAAGTGGTGAAAGGTCAAGGTCATCCTTCAAGGTCAAAGGTCAAATATATGGGGACATAGTGTTTCACAAACACATCGCTTGTTGAAAACTGAAATATTAGATAGTGATATACAAAATCCAAATTATAATAGTATTCAGCCGTGACAGAAACAATCGAAAGGATGGAGGCATATTAATTTATATTAAAGATAACATACCTTTCCAACATAGATTGGACTTGAACGTTAATTCTTTAGAATCAGTTTGGATTGAAATAATGTTTCCTCAAACAAAATCTTTCTCAATAATCTTTGTATATAGACCACCGGATTCTACAATTGAATAGATATCGACATATGAATCGTTTTTTAACGCTAATAACTTATTTGATAAAGAATTATATATATTAAAAGATTTTAACATCAATTTTCTTTCTGACAAAGATGTGTTCAGTAATAATAAATGGTCTTCTTTTGTGATGGCAAATTGACTCCAACAAATTGTCAGGCAACCAACACGAATAACAAAAACATCAAACACCATAATTGATCATTTATATACTAATCGAAATCAAAATTCGCGATTGGTTAAAAAACATCATAAAATAGATGAATCCAAGAAACAGCGAAATCATGTAACATTCCTAATAAGTAAAAGGCAGTTTTATAACCAATCGGTGAAGGAAACTGCATCAGTTCAGCATCTATGGAATACTCTTAATGCCTTAACAAAGCCACAAACTTCACTAACTCTTCAAACAAGAATAAGAATAAATAATAAAGATATAAAAATTGTTAAAGAAATCTTAGAAGAGTTTTTAACAATCATTTCATCAACATTTCCCATATAGTTTCGAAAAAAATATGACCCAAACTTTTTAGACAATGAATGTATTTGACATTCCTCAGATTACGATATTTGACGTTAATAATAAGAGACTCTCTCAAAATATCAAAAGCTGCCGGTATAGACAATATTAGCGCTAAAATTCTCAAATATTGTGGGGAACTGGGGATACCATTGTAGGTCCGATTACTTCTATTATAATTAACCAGGTTTTCCGAAGGAAAAACTGGGTATTAGATTGGCGATGTCGGCGGGCGGTCTGGTGCGCTGGCGGAACAAGCTTGTCCGGGCCATAACTTTGTCGTTCATGGTCAGATTTTAACATCATTTGGCACATTTGTTCACCATCATTAGACGGAAAGATTTACGTCGATATCTCCAAGGTCAAGGTCACAATTTGAGTTTGAAGGTCAAAAATGACCATAAATTAGCTTGTCCGGGCCATTACTTTGTTATTCATTGTGAGATTTTAAAATCATTTGGCACATTTGTTCACCATGATCATTAGACGGTGTGTCGCGCGAAAGAATCACGTCGATATCTCCAAGGTCAAGGTCTCAATTTGAGTTTGAAGGTAAAAAATGGCCATAAATGAGATTGTCTGGGCCATCACTATGTCATTCATTATGACATTTTAAATCATTTGGCACATTTGTTCACCATTATTGGACGGTGAGTCGCGCGAAAGAATTACGTCAATATCTCCAAGGTCAAGGTCGCCACAACTAAAAATAGATTGATTTTGAAACAACTATATAACTATGCACATTTTGATTTTGAGTTGTCCCTCTTTATCAGACTTTTTGTTCTAATTAAAATCAAGGTCAATTTTACACAAGGGGGTTAACAAGGGGGTTAACAATACACATTTTGAATTGTCTCCCTTTATCAGACTTTTTTTCAACTGAAAACCTGGTTTTGTGACAATTTTGTCCCTTGTTAATTGTATAAATGCTGGATTTTTTTCTGACCAGCTTAAAGCTGCACATGTTTTGCCAATACATAAAGGAGCAGATAAAAGTGATCTTAACAATTATAGACCAATTTCTATTCTCCCAAAAATTTCGAAGAAATTTGAGCGACACATTACGAATCAACTTAACGCATATCTTGAAAATCATGAACAACTCCACAGTTACCAATCTGGTTTCCGCCTAAATCATTCCTGTCAAACATCCTTGATTCGCCTTGTAGATTCTTGGTTACAGTAAATTGATTCTGGTCGCATGGTGGGATCAATTTTCCTGGATCTCCGGAAGCATTTGATTTTGTAGATCATGATATTTTACTTGAAAAACTCAGCATGTACCATTTTTCTAACAATGCTTGTGCTTTGATGAAATCTTATCTTTCTAATAGAAGACAGTGTATAAAAATAGGTTCCAGAAAATCGTCGTTTCAATATATCAAAACCGGTGTACCACAAGGCTCTATAATGGGGCCTATTTTATTTCTTATTTACATTAATGACATCCCATCCATCGTTAAAAACTAAACAATTTATCTTTACGCAGACGATTTAACATTACACGTATCGGATTATAACATTCAAAATATACAATTAAATTTGAAAAACGATTTGGGCAGTGTAGCAACATGGTGCTCCTTTAATAACATGTGAATTCATCCAAACAAAACTAAAATGTATGATTTTATCAAAAGTTCGTAGTTCTACTGAAAATCTTAAACTTAATATTAATGGCATTATCCTTGAACAAATAAAAGAATTTAATTAACTAGGAGTTACGATTGATGAGCATCTTACATGGCAATCGCACATAAACAGTGTATGTCGTAAACTTAACTTTAAACTGGTCTTATTAAAACGAAAAAACTCTTTTATTAACTATGAAACAAAAAAAAACTAATTTACAACTCAAATATATTAACGACTATGGACTATTGTTGCGCATTGTGGTGTTCAGCAACACAGTCACACTTAGGTAAAATACATTTGATACAAAAACGAGCTGCTCAAATAATCCTGAATAAACCATATTCAACTCCTTCAGCTCCCTTATTCAAAGAACTTGATTGGTTGACATTTAATAACAAATGTACTTTCCTAATTGGATCTATTGTTCATAAGTTTGTAATAGGCGCAATGCCCTCTTATTTGACTAATGTTATTCATATCTTAAAAAAACATTCTTACGTTCTTATATCCACTACCTACGCTGATATATCATCTATTCCGTTTAGAACAAATTATGGAAAACCAGCGTTTTCGTTTCGTGCACGAACCGTATGGAATTTCATTCCAATACGCATCCGACAAGTGTCTTTGAATACGACATTCAAAATAAAATTTAAAGAATACCTACAAACAAATCATTACTATACATGAAATGCTTACGCGATAGTTTTTTATTGTTTTTTTTTCTATGTTAATACTTTGTGGAGATGTGTCTGATGTGATTTATTTTGAAAGATTGATTGTTTTATCATATTTTGAATATTTTGTATTATCATAATCATCATCGTCTTCGTCGTCGTCCACGTCGTCGTCCACGTCGTCGGAATTGATGAGGAAATTATTATGACATTTAACTGTATAGTTCATTTTTTCCCTTGTATGTTCGCATGCATGTTTCAAAATATATACTTGTGTAATGTTACTGAAGACCACATTGTAAAAATGAAATTATGTCTTAATGTGAATTCTTCATGAAATTAAGTTATTATAATAATTAGAATAACGTTAGCGTTACCGATCGCCGAAATTGCCATTGGCGATTACAATTCCTAGCTGGCGATTATAAATAAAATTTTCATGAAATTGGCGATTGAAAAAATAGACCCTATGCTTTACAAATGCACACTCTAAATGCCTGTTTTCAGGCCGTACAAATCGCCAGAAACATCGCTGAGATTACACAGATAACACCCTTACCGGAAAGGCCCCCAAGCGATAATGACCACCGCCTAGGTCGATAATCCACATTGCTTATGTCTTAATTGACATGACGCCTTATCAGTGATCGCTCCGCCCACTTAATCACGTGGCTCAGCGGGAAGAAAACCTAGACAAGCTAACACGAAAATGGCTTCTTTGCCTATAGACTGCATATAGATTTACGCGATATTCCGGATGATTTTATGGACTTGTTTAACACCATATTACACTTGTAAAGGGTTGATGCCATTTAGTTATTCTGCAAATGCAAAAAATATACGATTAAAGAGAACATCAGTTATTTATAACGGGTAAATCGGTACATTAAACACGCTTTCAAACGCTTGCGCGCTTACCGAAATCGAACCCGTTATTACGTGTAATGGTGGTATTTGCAATAAATTAACACTTCACCGGTATTTACCCGTGTTATTTACAAAATTATTACCGAAATATTCCCCCCCTACCCGTGTATTTGACACGAAATAGCGCTTTATAACTGGGAATTCGGTGAAGTTTACGCGCTTTCTGACGCCGGGTGGGTTCCTCAATCCCACATGTTATTGCGTATAAAAGTGATATTAATCATATTAAACATTGCTTATGGGGCATTTATCAATCACTATAATTTAAAGCGCAAAAACAACACAGTAAGTTTGGACATTGTCTGATATAAATTAGCGTTGTACGAAATGGAATACGGTCAGGCTATTATAAATTAATAAGGCTACCAATATCAGACGTTCGCGCAGGTACCGACTTCCCCGAAGTTACCGCATTTATTAGTTAGCTCATATCAGTAATAATAACTCTTTTACTATAGCATTCATCGATACGTCTTTATTAAAATAATAACAAAATGGTTTTCACTTGTTTCTGACACACACAGAAACGCGATTTTTAACGGGGATTTCGTAAAGTTACACGAATTGGGTACCAAAATTCTCAATTATTTTACATGCACACGTGACATAATACATACTAAATAATGCTTAGTTATTGCTTATATTATATTGTCAACCCGAATAAATCTTCTACAGACTTTCAATGCATGCATTATGTGACACGCCTCGTTGTTTTAATTGAAAAGGACGCAAGCTATCGAATAAGGGGAGAAAAGTCAAAAATATTGTTTGAAAGTCTGTAGAAGATTTATTCGGGTTGACAAACGGACTCGAAATATTGCTCGGTTTTCGACTGACTGTGCGTTAACGGTTGGACCGATATTTTTGAAGTTAACTTTTTTGGAAAGGTTGTCCAATTACCCATAGGAGGATCAAGGGATGCTTTGGATTAAAGCTATTTTTGACATTTTTGCGGCCCGCGAAGACAGGTCTATAATAGAGTCTAGTTAATGACCTTGTTATGATTCCAATATCAGATGGTGGGTATTTTTTTCATGGCTCTTTGTCAATTTTTTCTCATTAAACATGATTTAATATATTTATTTGAATATATTGGGCTCCTAAAAAATACTATCCAAGGTACGTTACTTCCACCTGTGGTTTTGAGCATCTAAGTATAGATATGGGTATTGAAATCAGAAATTTGCTTGTATATAGATGCATATAGATTTAAAAGTATCAGTATCAAAATGGGTATGATAAATGTCATTCTTGTATATAAATCGGTATCAAAAAGAAAAGTTCAATAGCGGGAAAGATGCTAGAGGAGACTTGACTGTTTTTATCTGTTTCTTGATCGACCAAAATGATACTGTGACGTCATATATTAACATACGTCATATATTAAGTGACGAAATCGTTACATAAATTAATCTTAAACAGAACAGAACAGAACAGACAGTTTATTAGACTTATACATAAGTACATCGTCTTTAATGCATATAATCATAAATAAAGTAATGTCACGTGTCATTATACTATAGTAAGTAACTAAATTAATAATACATTATATATTTATAAATATGACAATTCAATGAAATTTCGACACAAAATAAGAACAGAGAACAACAACGATTTCGCAAAGAAAAAACATAATAATTTTAAAGGTAGTAAGGACAAACTACATTTCATTTACTATGGTACACATATATATGATACAAAGGAAAAATAAAGAACAAAACAATAATACACATACTATCATGACTGCAAAGTGATACATAAACTTCGCGCATGCGAAGTTGAGAACATTATTAATTCAATTAGTGGTATTTAAAATAGTATTTCGTACAATTAGGGCTTCCTTAACATATTTACATACATTAAGTATTTCAATTTTACATGTTGATATTAATAAATTATGAAACTTGACAACAGATGGGTGCATGTAATAAAAACGTTTAATATATTTTTGTCGTAGTAAACGGTAACATGAACAGACACAAATAAAATGGAACTCATCCTCTATGTCCCGTTGATTACAACAAAGGCAATAACGTTCTTCACGGGGAATATTGTTGCGTGTATATCTCCCGGTCTGTATTCTCAAGGGATGGGCAGAAGCCCTTAATTTTACAAAGTATAAACGTAGACTCTTCGGCAATAAATCTAAGTAATGTTCATATTCAAAAGTAGTTTTAAACATTCTATACATATCTAAAATTGAAATTCCGTTCATATTACCAAACCATTCTTGCTTAAAGGTGTCAATAATTCTGCATTTAAGTTCACATACAAAAGCATGGCTATTAGTTATATTCGCAGACTCAAAACAATAGGAAAAACCGTAATCGTTTAACAATTGTTTAACATTTGCAACCCAATTTTTGCATCCTTTATTACAATCATTTAATGCTTGAATATACACAGTTCGTATAATAATATTATTACTGTTAATAATTTTTAACCAATACTTAACAATTCGTACATATCTATTTACATATAAAGGGTATCTGCCTAGCTCACCATAAACTGTAGCATTACATGTGTTTATTTTCACATTTAACAATCTTTTGCAAAATTTTAAATGAATGCGTTCGATCTCTTTTGATTTATTAAAACCCCATATTTCAGAGGCATAGCAACAAATAGACCCAACAAAAGAATCAAACAACTGACAAAATAATTTCGGCTTAAGATCGTACTGCTTACATTTATAAAGTAAAATATTCATAGCCTTAAGGGCTTTTCCAACAAGGTGTTCTTGATTAAGGTTGAAACTACCAGTGTAATTAAAAACAGTGCCGAGATAATTAAAATTGTCGACGATTTCTATAGTTTGGCCATTATATGTCCATTTTTCATCTTGTCGAATTTTACCCCTTTTGCGAAAAACCATTATTTTTGTTTTTGAAGTGTTCACATTTAGCCCCCAAGAATTACAATACAGATAAAGGTTATTTAAATGGTTCTGTAGTTCTTCTGGTGATTTACCTACAATAGCCATGTCATCCGCAAATAACAATAAAATTAAAGTTATGTCGTTTATATTTAAGCCAGACAAGGTGCTATCTTGTAAAAAAAGTTCCAAATCTTCTACAAACAGTTAAAGTGCCGGGTAAAGTGCAGTTACTGCCAATGATTTATGAAAATTGTGTCCGAATTAGACGACTGTCAAAATAACCGACTTTACGCTACATGTGTACACGGAATTATACTCTGTCAATCCCGGCTGTCATTGTGACATCTTGGATAATAATATAATTATGTTACGTAGAAATTTGTGATTATGTGTGGAATCAAGAAATCGTTATCACAGGCTTTGAAAGTAAATTAAGAAAACATATTTAATTTCCGGTCATACTTAAATATAGGATTTTATTAAAAGTTGAAAACATATTTAAAATGGAGATTTCTATTACCATAGACGAATTGGTAAGTGACCAATCTGTTTTCGTAGACAGTTTAGATATATCTCTGGCTCAACTAAGGTCCAGTTTTAAATATCAGAATTCTTGTATTGAATGGGTCCACTCTCTCAATGGTATCGTATACAATTCAAATGGGTATGCTTTTTCAAAAATCTTGTAACAAAATGGGTCTACTTTATCAGAATTCCAGTATCAAAATGGGTCACATTTCGGAAGTCTCAGCGGGACACTCCTATCCTAAAATTTGGGAAGTTACCCCCCCCCCCCCCCCCCCCGGGCAGCTACCTCACGCAAAGTGACAGAAGGGTAAATGACCGCCGTGTCATATCTGAAACACTGTCGTACACGGAAACAAATTGTAGTACAATAACGTCCCTTACGAAAGCTTTGCTGATTATTTGGCGACACGGTTAGAATGGCTGGTGACCTCTCGGTAGACTTCGCTCAACCCCGTTGGAGCAGGGCTTGCGCTGCCATTCGCTAAATTAGCCCAAAACTACAAATTAGCAAATTTGGCTCAAGAAAAGTTTATTTGGCTTGGTCGTTTTCATCATAAAACCTCTTATTACCACCATACTGAAAATATTTTTTATGTTTCAAAGTAATTTTGGCTCCAGAAAATGTTCAGCCAGGAGGAGCCCAGTGGTGCTCAGGATTTTTCACTTTAAATCCAACAACAAACCAATTAACCGTTTGTCTTACAAGCAAATAACAATTTTAGTTTCACAATCTTAATTTCATTACATTTCATTTGGCTATACTAACTAATAAACTGAAACCATTAATTCAAACGTGAAAGTGAATTAGTGGTTGTTATAATTTGTCAAATGTTTGTATGAAATGACCTTTTTTATTGATCGACTCCCATACAACTTGAACGCGAAACCTTGCGCTAAAACTGGATTTTAGGTTAGAACAGACTTTCATTAAAAGAAAAATTCATTATAAAACAAAAAGTGGCGTCCCTGATTAGGACTTCACAGATTAATCTGGGACAACACTTTACACACATGAATTAAGGTAATCTTTACCATAACAATTCTCATGTACACATGTATTTTTCCAGAAAGTAGTACTGAAGCACAGACTGTGATTCCGGAGCAGAAAGGTGGGTTCTAATATCAGGAAAATTACGTAGCTATCAATAAGCTTTGTTAATGAAATAATCTTACATGAACATATTACACATCTTGTTTTGTCACGTTTGTACAGAATGTAGGTTTAATTTGCGTGCATGTGTATATGGAAAATAGTTATAGTTTATTTTATTGTATAGTTTATTTTATTTTATTTACGACTATAGCATGTACAGCTCATCGTCAAAATTACAATTTAGCAATAATAAATGCACATGCGTCAAAATAACAACAATTTTGTTATAATACTTTTTGTTGATTTGAGGTTTGTTTGGAGTGGATAATATTGATTTAAAATTCTAAAGATGATTAGAACAAATATTGATTTCATAATAAACCTATAATTCCAGTTTGATTTTGTTTGTATTTAATTGAAAAACAAGCTTCGATTTAACTCTCAACTTCATCTCTCACCATTATAACAGGAAACATGTGGGAATAAGTGTGAGATTGTGATACGTGGAAAAATTATGACAAAGGATCATTTTTTAACTTGGTTTGAGCGGTTTTTAATATCCTATCTTCAAAACATAAAAACAACTAATTCATGTAACTTGCAATACGGCGGAGAGACGTTTCGCATATATTTAAGAATTTAAATTTTGTCTAACATAGCTTATTTCTTGAATAATGTGCAGTATCATTCTATAATAAATAAATCTCGTTAAAAAATGTTATTTTTAAAGATATGAAACGTTATTTTCTGACTTTCTCAGTTTGTATATTGTCTTATTGTCATGTATGGGTCATTCACCTTTATGCCCTTAGGAGACTTACGGATGGTTATAACTTAAGGGAGAGACTGTCAGATGCTTACCATAACCTCTATTAATATTGATTTTTAACGTTCATTACCACTTTATTTATTATTCCTTCTTTCAACATTCAGATCCATGTGCTGCAAATCCATGCAAAAATGGGGGCATTTGCAGAGCTGACAAACGCCGAAAAACCAATGGAGGTTTCGAGTGCGCATGCAAAGTCAACTACCGCGGGAAATTATGTCACCAAGGTTCTTAGCTGCATTTTTCTGTTCAGAACGAAAAATAATACAGTAATTCAGTCAATCATGTGTACATTCAAATGAAATAGGATTGTAGCGTTTTGCTCTGAAACGCATCTGTTGCTGATTTGACTTTTTAGGTCACCGATCAAAAATATAAAAGAACAATGGAGCGAAATAACACTGCTGACAAATGCAATATTGAAACCCCTATTCGAAATAGAGACAGTTTAAAAGCTTTCACACGCGAAACTATTACATAATTTACATTGTCTATGATGTGTTACTTAAAAGTTCTGATAACACGCAAAAGATGTATGATGTTATATAACAGCTAGGATGGTTGAGCGGTTTAAGTGAGAGTCCTTAACCTATGGCAGCTGGTTCAATTCCATGTGGACCAACTTCTTTGCTGTTTATTTGTTAAGTTTGGATACAGGAAATAAAAATAAGTCCTAAATAACGATTCATAACAGAATTGGCAGACAGCTAATTTTTTATATGCTCATTGTGGATTTGAAGTTGGAAATAACGTTTAAACATCGTTGCAAAATGTGTGCCGTGTCTTCTTATACCGACGAATAATTAAAATGGACCTTTTCATTTTTTTCTTACATATCCCATGAAGCATACTGCTGACACAATTTCATCCTGTACTACCTTTAGAAATGGAGAACTGCAACAAGTTACGTTGTCTGGCCATCAAAGGATGTGTAGTCGCCCCTTCTGGTTCTGTGTGCCTCTGCTCTGGAGCACTGAGCGGCCGGTTGTGCCATGGCGATAAGGAATCGCAGCTTGGTGAGTGGGTGTATGAAAACTGGGCATAATGCTTGTGCGTAAAAGTCGTCCCAGATTAGCCTGTGCTGTCCGCACAGACTAATCAGGGACGACCCTTCCGCCTAATTGGATTTTTGCTAAGAAGAGACTTCGGAAAGTGTCGTCCTTGATTAGCCTGTGCGGACTACACAGGCTAATCTGGGACGACACTTTACGCACATGCATTTTGCAATTTTTACAGAACAAGACACATCATCTTTACAATTAGAACTGATAAAACAAGGGCAGCCAATTGTGAGTGTATCATCCAATTGTGAGTGTATATCCTTACCTTCATCCCCGATGGGCTCATCCCGCACATGTAAACTCCATGACCGGATTGTATTACGCGTGTGTTCAAATGCCACGTGCATGAGCCCAATACAAACTGTCAGCTAACTTGATTGTAGCTGATGTGAAACAGGTTGCTGCCTCATGCACAGAACACTCCGTAACTCTAGCACTACCATTTGAGCAATACACATAGAAAGATCTCGAAAAAAAGAAAGTCTTTGTACCACACTATGAACGTTTAATTTTGCTACAAGATATTTTTGCCATTACTGTAACCCTGCCCGAAAAATCCCCGACAACAACGGGGTCTCCGGTTCCTAATCATGCAGACACTACCGCGTCGCCATAAAAGCTAGCTCATATAGCAATGCAGTGGAAGTTCTCCTTAAACCGATCCCTCTACATTACTAATAAAAAAACACATGTTGATTTATAGCATTTACAATAAAATAGCCCTTAGTACAAACTTTAACAAATACTGTGAATAAGCGGCTTATATTTAACATTTTGGGGAAAGTATGATGTATTTAAAGTACATGTTTTGCTATTTACATAATGTTGACGGTTACAAGAGGCGTATTTTATATCTGTTTACGAAGAAATCAAATTAGTCAGACTGAATTCAATTAAATCATGCAAGGGCCTATTCAATAATGTATATTGTGTATAGGTCGCTGACCCTATTGTGCGCATTTGATACGTCATGTGTGGAAAAAGTTTGCTGCTTTAGGCTAGAAAAAAGGCACCGACAAGTTTTAAATCTCACTCATCCAGAGCGATTTGACTTTTTCTTTTAAAAGTCGTATATAAAATTGTGTTTTTTCTGTTTTTTCAGTGAAAGTGAAAATGATAGTTTCGAAGCATACAATCATACTAGGGGAGATCACACTCGGCACCATCGCTGTAATCACCCTGCTCGTCTCCCTTTGTTTGTGTGTCCACTGTAAACGTGTCGACAAAAAGCGGTACTTGTCTTTGTTTTAATTGCAAAAAATATAATAGGGATACGCTATCATTTCAATACAAAATATAGTCATTTGATTAAATACTTTTGTCCTTTTGAAATGGTTTATGCTCCAACAAAGAAGGCATTAAAGGGATCTTTTCACGGTTTGGTAAATTGACAAAATTGAAAAAGTTGTTTCAGATTCGCAAATTTTCGTTTTAGTTATGATATTTGTGGGGAAACAGTATAACTGAACATTTACCATAGTCCAATATAGCCATTATAAATTTATATGTATCTTTTGACGATTTGAAAACCTAAAAATTATAAAGCGTTGCAACGCGAAACGATTGAATTATTTGGAGAGTTCTGTTGTTGTCGTTTAAATTTACGAAACTACGAAGATTGCTTATATAAGGTATAAAATACTTAACCTGTGTCTACCCGGCGGAATACCGAGAGGGCTAATGCGTTTTTACTTCAGACTTACCCCAGGACTCCGGGGGTCACTGGTTCGAGCCCTGGTACCGGCTACTGTTTTTCCTTTTTTTAATTTTATTCTTGATTTTTTTAAGCATTAATCCGCAGCGGATATTCGTGTCAAATGATAATGAGTACGCCTTTCCAACCAAGTCTCGCTTTTTCAAACATTGAAATCAATGCCTTTACAGACACGTATTTAGCTAACTCATCAAATAGTTTAAAACTATATCAGAAAACACTCTATCGCAAAAAATGAAAATGTCCTGAACATGTCATTGACTTTGCCGATAAACTGTACTAAGATACGTTGCATATTAAATCGATTCGATATCAGTTATTACCAATTCATTTCACTTCATATATTTGTCAATATTCAACAGAACGAAATTGCGCAAACATTACAAGAATGCGCTGGACGACGGTTACATCCCGGAAGTGCCTCCGCCAGACTGGCTAACCGTCAGTAATGACGTCATTAAGACCTGTCTATGCTGCTGCGCGGCAAAGTCGTCCCTCCCGAGCTCGTACAAACCTAGCAAGCGGAAGTCGCGAGAGAAACTGGCGGATAAGGAAGGTAACGGTGCGTTTTTCCGTTTATATCAACAAACTACATTGGGGAAAACAATAGTGTTTTTAAACAAAGCTAATATATTGAACGATCTGATTGTTTTTGAACACAGATACTATTGGATATTAGCCATATAGTACGCTCTGGTTGTTATTAAATACAGCGTGTATATGAGAAACCGTTTAACGCTTGACTTAATCACGAGTATTAAAATTAAAAAAACTTGTACAAGATTACAGGCTTGCTGAAAATTCCCCTTTTGTTTTAAATGCACTCTTATCTATATACTAGAGATTGCATTACATTATGAAGAGCTACAGTTATGTTTTCGTAATTTATCTCCATAGAAGAGGAAATGACCTATCTTTTGAAATCCAACACTCGCGTCGACCTGAAGAGAGCGGGTAGAAGTCATCCTGCGCCTCTGAAGCGCCCCTCGATATTCGGGTACAATGAAAACGCCTACATCGCGCATCCCCAATCGGTGCCTATACGCCAACCCCGTTCCGAGGCTAGACACATTTCTGAAAAAGACGCTAGGGGCGCTGAATTTACGAAACTAGTTCATGTAAATCAAAATGCCCGTACCGGAAGACAGAAAAGTGGTATAAGTCGCTCCGGTGAAAATGGTTTAAAGTTACCTGATGGGGCAATAGATACAAAGGCATCAAACAATTACGCGAGCACTTTTAGGAGAGGTGATAATATTTTGCGTATAAGAGGTAACTCGGCAACGCATATACACAGGAAAGTGCGACTTGGTAACGTGGATCGCAGGGGGAAATTGGTCAATCCTCACATTGTTGAGGGTAATAAGCATCTAAGATATATTGAGCCCGGAAAACGTTCCATCAATTACCGTCCCACGAAAAGGTCGACATATCGTGATAAAGTTTCTAGCGACTCCTGTGCCGCTTCTTATATGTCGGAGGTGCCATATTTGAATGCGTTTGAACTTGTACGAGAAAATATGAACATGAATATGAACGATGACAGAGTGTTCCAAAAGGAAAGCAGATTGTGTTGCTATAAGAACAGTGAAACCCTCAGCAGTATAACTCAGGCAGCGTTGGTAGGAACAGAGATGTTCGAAAATCCAAAGAGAAATAAGAATGCATTAAGTAAAGAAGCGACGCCGGTAAAATCAACAAGTGAACCAAGTTACACCGAGATGCGTGAAAAGGGATTTAAAGACAACGTTGATATCACTAATACAGAAAACTACGGAGAGTATAATGATGCAGAACACGTTCCAAATGTGATGCCGAGAACTGAAGAAACTAACTTAAATATGAATGAAAACTCCTTCAACGCTGGTTGCACTTATCTGCATTTCTCACAAAGCAAGTATGTGCACGTCAGTGGAGTGGATGAACAGTGCCAGAAGCTTCCATTCATAACTGGGGACACCCTCGGAGACAAGCAACATCCGATAACTGATCCAAGTGCTGACTTGACTCGCTGCAGTGAAAACCTAATCAAAAGCAAGCGGGATAAAGGGCGCGGGGATGGGGAGAAGCTATTGTATGAAAAACAAACACGGAATAAATTACATGACGATAGGCAAGCGCTGTCGTATGAAAGACAAACAACTTTGAAAGATAATTCTGTGGTTTTGGAAGAAGCCTTGAGTGATGACTTGACGTGCTTAAGTGAAACCCTTATTGAAGGACAGCGGGATAACGAGTACGACGATAGACAAGCGCTGTCGTATGAAAGAAAAGCAACTACGAAGGACGAGATCGTTGCTTTGAAAGAAGGCGCGAGTGATTACTTGACTCGCTTTATTGGAAAGCGTATTGAAAGAAAGCGGAATACTGTATGCGTTGATATGCCAGGGCAGTCGTATGAAAGACAAAAATCTATGACAGATGATATCGTGGCTTTGGACGAGGGCGTAAGTGATGAAGAATTAACGGGTATATGGAAGACGACAGTTACTGTCCCTGCTAGTGAAGAACGCGACGAGACAATTGATAACTCGGGAGAAAGCTTGAGTTCAGAAAGGATGTCAGACGAAAACGATTTGGGTGAATTTTGAACTCGTTTTTGGATAATTACGTTTTCACAAACGCTTATCACATTCGGCGATCATATTTTCGAAAATTGTATCGTATCTTAACAGGGTTTAATTCAAATATGAAAAGTGTTTACTTACGTTCGACATTTCGAAAATAATGTTTGTTTCATAACATTCTTTGAATTGACGTTGCAATGTTTTTTTAATATTTTGTTCACACAATTGATATTATCGAATGAATGGTATAAAATCATATAAATGTTATGCCAGAATTGGGATAGTAGATAATTACATGATCCAACGAGATACAAACTACCCCCAAATGTTGCTTTAGAAAAGATGATAATTATCGTTGTTAAACAATAACAGAAACAAAATGTTAAATTTTGACAGATAAGTTCTGTATAGCAAAACGTACTTGTAAGTACACGTCCGAAAATGAACAAATGATTGATGCATACTTCGTTGTTTATCGGCTCATAATCAACGGCCTGATTTTCTGGTGTTTCAATGAACTAATAGCTCATAAGTCTTCATGTATTATTACTATTTATTTGCAGATACACAATGGAACATCGATTAAAATAATGCTACCATGACGAACTGATCCATTAAATTAGTTAAGGTGTATCGACCTTAACCCATTTATGCCTAGTGGACTCTCCAATCCTTCTAAATTGGATCAATTTATTTCCAAAATTAGGGATGTCTTGTACATTTATTTCTATATTTAGAATATTTCTCAGAACAAGTTTTGTTCGTCATTAATGAATGTTTATAATGTTGAGCCTGTTATTATCTGTGAAACGTAAATTGTTTTGAAAAAAAATCAACATTCATGTTTGATTTCACTAATGTATCATTTTTAATCGTGTACAATCTAACACATTGTTTAAGCGGAGCCCTTTCCTTTTTTACAATCTTGAGATTATTGCTTGTTTTCTTATCGGAGAACTCGTTTCGGTTCTTAGAAAAAAGGCTGCCACTTTCAAGCTTACAATATAGCCGCGCTAAAATAATTTAAGTTCATGTCAAAAAGCAAGTGTTTCAATTCTGTCTTGAGTAAAACCCAATCTGTTTAATAAATACATATGCTCGATTGGTCGTTATTGTCTTAGGTACGACTTTAGTAACTAAGTAATTAGGGCACTCTTAAGTAGCTAAAAAGTACCCCGAATGAATGCCGGATGCCTTTCGGCATAGTTTCCGTATCTGTGGTACATTTGTGCATTGCAATTTACTTAAGAGGACCTGGTGTACTTTAAAGCAGTCCACAGCCGACGACCATTTGAGCAGATGTTAGTTTTCTGATATTGGTGACCCGAAGGTATATACTCTTGCAATTTTTGAAAAAGGGAAATTATTACAAATTATTATTCAGCAAATTATAAAGTTGCTCAAGTATTTCGTTTCCGATACTTTAAAGGTTTGTTTTGATTTTATAAAAGCTTCTTGCGCCGTTAGCTAAATGTTAGTGTCTGGTGACAGTATTTTAAACAAGGAATTCGTATGAATTTTTCTAATGCTTCAAATAATATTGTTCTAAAGCCGAGGACGACCACAGCGGTTTTGAGAAAAGCATTTGCTGTATTTTTTGTTAATAAGATTTTAAACCAAACATAATGAAGCTTGGCATTTCTAGTGACACTGCAGACTTTATCCTTACCTAAACCATGTGTGTATACGTACAACAAAGGCATTGAACAATATGTGCACAGTGCCATATTATACGGCCAAATCAAGATGAGCGCAATTTCATTTGAGCCTTTCCCTGCGAAAACAGGGCTTAATGCATGTGCGTAAAATGTCATCCCAGATTCCATGTGCAGACCACACATGCTAATCAACGGCGACACTTTCCGCCTAGAATAGATTTGCGTTTAGAAGAGACTTTCTTTAAACAAAAAATCCGTAAACGCTGAAATTGTCGTTTTAATTAGAATGTACGGACTGCGCAAGCTAATATAGGATGACACTCTTGACGCACATGTATTATGCCCGTTTTTCCCAGAGCGGGTATCATTGGAGTCGCGTTCTGAGAAAACTGGGCATAATGCATGTGCGTAAAGTGTCGTCCCAGATTAGCCTGTGCAGTCTGTACAGGCTACTCAGGGACGACACTTTCCGCCTAAATTGGACTTTTGCTAAGAAAAGACTTCATTCAAACGAACAATGTCATAAAAGCGGAAAGTGTCGTCCCTGAAATCTGCACAGGCTAATCTGGGTCGACACTTTACGCACATGCATTATGCCCAGTTTTCTCGGAACACGACTCATGGTATTCGGCCTGCAGATATGATGATCGTTTTGGTGTCATTAGACATATCATATGCATACCGTACATAACACGAATAACAATTTCAATAAATTGTGTGTGAGTTCGATCGGATCTTTTTCTTGTCACATATTTATGGGCCGGAACTTCATGCAATTCATGTGCATTTCTCAATACTTTATTGCAAAATATTGTAAATACCGAATTATTTGACATAAAAAGATACAATACTGTCTTTTTTGATAAAAAAATAGTATTTGAATGTTATTTGTAATGATGTGGTAAAATGTAAATGTCATAGATTTTTACACAATTAAACGATACAAATTTACCCGTATATGGATATATATAAACCACTAGCGCTTTCAAGCTGATACTTTGCATTATTCAAATACACGTTTAATAAATTGACCATATGCATTTATCATAATAGACTCAGAACAGTGAAATGCTATTGAACCAAACGTTAATACATAAAAAGGGAAATAAATAAAAATGATGACAAATGTCAAAATATTTCAAATAATACTTGAAGACAATTTTAACAAATTTGAAAGTTAACGTGCACCCTGACGACGATGTCCGCTTTTTATGGCTTCAGCTTGCAAACCAAACAGTCTATACTCGGAGAGATTTTTCGCTGAAATTACAAATAAATCAAGCACTGGTTTTCATAGCAAAACAATCGACAATGCGCCATGCAGTCGGCTGTCCGGCTCGAGCAGTGGTAGGTACACGCGCTTCTCACCGCCGCGCCCCTCGCCCCCCCCCCCCCCCCCCCGCCATCACACAGCACAAGAACACTCCAAACTTAAATGCCTTTAATTTAGCAAATATAGCTGGATTCGGAGCATTGTTCAAGATTCGTCTCGTCTTTCGGAAGTCTAGTCAGTTAGTGGGTAGACAGTGCATGATCACACTCCGAGTCCTCATATTATGCAGCCTCAGGCGCGGAAGCACCTCATAAGCCCGAATCCACACATTCCCTGTTCCATGCAGCTTCTGCATTCGGACGCATTCGAGTTGAATAAATTAAATTAATTAGACGGAGATCAACACGGTTTCGAGGTAACGTCACCACAAAAACAAAATGGCTTCAATTCTTTCACATGCATGCAATGGGAAGTGTTTCCGTACCTGTTAATGCGGACTATTTCCCCAATACGCTGTATATTGACCCTGTTCCGCATCTCGTATGTGGCTTCGAAAATCCCGCATCCCGGATAAGTCACAAGCGTCACTTCGAGTCTATCCAGCCGAGATTTTTCCGGCGCTCTCAGATTGAAGAAAGTTGCGCGACCGTACAGCGTCGATTCGACGTGTTTTAAGCCATCGGAAATCTTTCGTACTTCTTGAACCTTGTGTAAATTTAATTCAATACATTTTGGTTGACCGGATTTTAATTGGTTTATTTCCCTCAGCATGTGTGCCGCGAGGAGCTGGGAATCGGTTGTGTCTGTGCCAACCTGCACCGACTCGTAGCACGCACAAAAGTTTTCGGGAATCCATGCATCGTAACACGAGCGAGCGGCTGGAATTTCATTAAACAAACTAATGCCCTTGGTCCTTCCGTTTTCCATTTGAATCGTAGGATTGCGAAAACTTTGGTTCATGATATCAATCAATGTTTGGTGAAAATCGAAAAACGTTATCAGTCTGTCTTGGTTTACGCGTAACGCTCTGTCTAATGACGGATACCGTTCCTTGATATGTTCGGGAACCAGCAACTCCATAACTGGCATCCGGTCCTCCAGGCGCCCAACAAGAGTGTTCCGGATGCGCTCGAGCCGACTCCCATGGTCCGCGAACAACACAAACACCGTGTTCTCAAGGTGACCGCCATATTTAAGCCATCTCAGAAACTCCAAAGTGAAATCGTCGCCGTATGACAGTAAATTGTCTGCTTCGTGACACAGTGTATTCGTAAACGATAGCGCAAACTTTCGCTTATTTGTGTAACTCGTCAAAAACTGTTTTAAAAACTTGTTCTGATGAACGTACTGTGGTAAGTCCTTGTAACACATTCTCTGGAACGTTGTAGCGCTCTGTCCAATTATATTCTTCAACTCCAACTGGTATTTGAGGAAGCTGCCAATCTTATTCAGCTTGTTCTCCTTAGCTAGCTGTTCGATGGCCAGATAGAAAGGTCGCATGAAGTGGTCAGTGGGCGGATCCCGCCAGCCGCCCTTGTGGTTTTCGAACGTGCTCTCGCCTGTCCAGTCTTCCGCAAAGAACGTGGCGTAGCCTTTTGCCGAGAAGTTTTTCCAAATGAAGGGTAGATCGTCACATGGGGTGGTGTCGCAGAAACCATGGAAGACATTTCCGGCTAAGAGGGCCATGATATTGGGGAACGTGTTCTCGCCGACCTGAGGTGAGTAGAATAAAATTAAATGAGTCGCGTTCTAGGAAAACTGGGCTTAAAGCATGCGTAAATGGTCGTAGCATGCGTAAAATGTCCTCCCAGATAAGCCTCAGCAATGTGCACAGGCTTTTAAGGAAAGACGCATTTCTTTTTATGGAAGTCTCTTATCAACATTATTAAGCGGAAAGTACCCAGTGGACACCCAACGTTGCTGCAACCTTGTATTTAGGTTGCATTCAAACGTTGCAGTTTGGTTGTAACAATGGTTTTTATGAAAGTTTTCCTGGCGTTTTTTTCCCAACGTTGCTGCAACGGTGTATATAGGTTGCATTTAAACGTTGTAGTATTAAAAAAAAACTGTTATATTTACTATCAAGTATGTAAAAACAAACAAATTTATAACTCTATCTCTCTCTGTTTAATGCCAACCGCTCTTTCGAGTATTGTAGGCAGATATGGACACTGTCAAGTCCGTTTCCTTGAAAGAACCAGTACTTGGTGTCTATGGAGGAGATAATGAGAACGCTCCACGAGTAAGAATCGAACCCACGAACTCCCGAGTGTTAGGCGGACTTCTATTCCACTACACCACCGCGACATTTGAAAAATTCAGCAAATTTTGTTGACTTATATTTTGTCGTTGAAACTTTGAAACTATAGAATCTACCATTTTAATGCATATCACAACTTAAACAATTAATTTTATCCAGCGATTTTGAGTAAAAGCTCATCTTAAGCATCTTTAAGTTTTAGCGGCGACACTGAATTCAAGGGGAAAAAAAACTACCGGCGATACTGAATTCAAATGAGAAAACGACAGAAAAACTGCAGACGCTAAAAGAGTGCACAATTACCTAGAAGCAACGTTGTTGCAACATCCTTCTCAAACGTTCGACTGACGTTTCGCGTGCAAAATTGCAGAAACATTCGGAAGTGATTACTAATGTCGCGATAAGAATTCAATGTTTCTAGAACGTCATTGCAACGTTATGAAGAAACGTCATGGTAACGTTTTGTATGCAACGTTATGGCAACGTTGGTAATGGTTGTCGACGTTGCAACATAAATATTACGTTTCAGCAACGTTCGTAAAACGTTTGATGCTCATTGGGTATCGTCCCTGATTAGCCAGTGCGGATTGCACACGCTTATCTGTGGCGACACTTTTCGTTATTGCATTAAGCCCCATTTTCCCAGGGCTTGGCTCATTTTCTTTTAATAATTGACTCACCTAAACTCAAACCAGTTTTCGCAAACTATTTCAAAGTAAAAAAGAGCTATAAGGAGTCGGACACAATGCACATGTGTCAGTTGTCCATTTGGAAGAAAGGGAAGAAACGAAGACAGATAAGAAAGTTATGAAAAATAAGAAGGCTTATTCAGCTTAATCTAGTTTCTTATTTCAAATGTAAGCAACAAGTAAATGCATATCAGATATTATTTAGGAAATAAATTTTCTTTGAAAACAAGAGATGGTTATAGTAACTCAAGATATTCAGGGTTTCGAAGTTTAAGTATTGCTTGATATATTTTTAGACTGTTCCAAAGACTGTAGTTTTATTAGTGAAAACGTGGAAAGACTCTTTTAAAATCTACAATCAAGTGAAGTGTCTCTTTAAACCTGAACAAATTGCTATCCGTAAGTTACACTCAACTACCGTATACGAAGAAAGTTCACAAATATTAATATTCGAATTTAGATAAGGCCGGCATTTTTTATTATCTGTTTTACGGGAGCGACCGACCCTATTTTTCGACAAATACAAACAAAAATAAAAGTCACTTTCTTTTTTTTTTTTTACATTTTACCCGCCGACCTAGTATTTTATCCAAAACTAGAAAAAATATGCGCAGATTGTCGAAAGTGTTGTTCAAAATTTGTTTATAATACGGGTTGTTTCGTTGTTCCAATTCGACTTGTAAAGCGTCAGCGATTTTCATTGGCTATTGCAGCTAATACCACACGCTATTAGCCAATCAATGAGTATTTAACAAATGATTTACATATTGCATTTCCGAAATGGCGGACATTAACATCAACGAGACAAATGTAGCATATTTTAAAATCAAATTAATTAAAAACGGAGCAGAAACAATTTCAATTAGAAAAGATAATCTTCAGAACACCATTGTTGACATCATGCCCATATTATGTGATACGAAATTCAAAATAATAATGAGTTTTTGAAGATGATGCAGAGGTGTCACCATCGATAACTTTCAGTGTGTTAAGAAGTTTTGGGTAGGTTTGATAAATATGCGTATTTATTCAAATGCATATCCTGTAATATTTTTATAGATAAAAATCAACATCCCGAAAATGTCCAATAAGTACTACTTTACGTTTCTTTATAATGAACATGAGGACTGAACCACAGGTACTTGCATCAATAATCCCATTCCCCACCAACCCATATATATTCTTTATTTAGAAAAAAAGTATGCAACACAGCTTTTGAAGAAAATAACATTGGGTCCCGATGTTCGTATGTCCGTCAAAGTCACAAGAAAGTTTTATTTATTTTTCTTGACATTATTTTTCAAAAATGAGTTATTATTTAGCCGAAAAATGACGTTCTATCAACAGTAAATAATGTTTTCATACTGCGAGATTTGTACTGCAAGGAATGCAAATAAATTTATCACACCTCAGGCTCTGTTGATAAATGTGCTCAGGGCCCTCGTTTGGCTGTTTTTTGGGCCGAAATTCGGCCCCATTCCCACCTTAAAATAGTATACTTTTTTTCCCCTATTTCACCTAAAAATTCCCCCCTCCAAAACAAAAAAAAATTAATTATTTTTTTACTTTTATACCTATGTTGCCAGCTGGTATCTTGCTATAAACCTTTAAGTAAATGTATATTTATGTAAATTAAATTAAAAAACAGCAATATTGAGTGTTTAATGATTGGTGAAAAGATCTTGTAAAATTCCCCCTTTTCGCCGGAAACGACGTGAAATTCCCCCCTCTAAGGGCCCCGGCCACAATCCCCCTAAGTATAGCAAGAGCCCTGGTGCTCAATCGGCTCTACGTATTTGTTCCAAGGTTTATTATTATCTTCACATTTATATAGCCATCTCTGTTTATTATATATCCAAAACATGTTATTGCTGTTTCTCCTTAAAACAATACAGACAACACATTCCATAGAAATTTTCATTTGAACTTAAACTGTGAATAAGAGAGGAACAAAATAATATGTGCAAAGGTTTACACTCTTTTATTTTGACAATACTGTGAGTCTTTTACGAAATTTTTAAAATAAAATACTGTTTTAAAATATACAATTACATAGTTCAAAAGTTGTGTTCTATATATAATTAATCTTGCGAGTAAGTTATATACAGTCAACAGAGTAATTCTACTAGAACAATTTAAATCCTTGCTACATGTGCTATTTAATTCTTTATACGGCTTTAACTTAAGAAAATGTTCAATGAAATAAATCTAGGTTTCTAGGTATATTGTGTCTTTTACCTCAATATTTTGTTGGGGCTAATGTGAAGCCAATGGACATGATATAAAACCTACGAAGATTACCGCCATACAATGTCACATACAAAATAATAATCACCTAACCCATGCGTTTTGAGAGAATAATATTGTTTAACTCGTTATTATATAAGTAAATATTAAGCATGTGAAACAAGGACGGGTTATTTTTAACTCCAAATGTATGATTTGATCAAACCTAGAAGAAGAAAACACTAACATGTTACACACCAAATATTGAACCCCTGACCCTTGCGGTGTCTGTGTTGTTATGGATTATCAAAGACATTAATCTGTATAAATCAGTTGACCCCTGAAGCGCAAACAGTTTTGACCACGGACACATGCTTTGAGGAAACTTAGCAAAGAACCACTATATGGTTGGCATGCAACGCAACAAACCAAAGGGCCTTGCGGTTACAGAGAATGATTATATTATTTATATTTATAAGTAAAACAGTAACCCCTAGGGAGGGCAAATTTTCTGCATGATTTGAACAAACTTCAAAGAGGACCTCATAACGATGTTACACACCAAATATTGTAGTCATGCCTCTTGTGTTCACTTTACATATATAAACACTATAATTCTCTCTGAATATAAAATGAAATGCAGCATATGTTTTTATAAGTCTTTAACTCACGGTTTCTTAAATAAAATATTCACATTTTATGTACTAGAACTTTCACTACATAAAGTTTGGATCAAGATCAATTCAAGCGCAGTCTGATCAGGATCCAAAGTGTTCGCTTAACATCTTTAGAAGTACTGACTGAATGACAATTATGTTGAACAGTTTGGATCCTGGTCAGACTGCTCTTTTGGAGCCAAAATGGTCGCAATCGCCCTAAGGTCCAATTTCCTGTTATGTGGCTCATTTTTTCTTATGATTGATACAAATTATCATGATATAAAGCAAGTCTGTTGTATATTAAATAGTATTTTTAGTGCGCATATTCCACCCATGGATGAAAGTTACAAAGTTGGTTGTTATTTAAAGCTATTAAACAATTTAAAAAGTTTTCAATTCTTTTTTAATCAAGTCAAATGCATGCTATATTTGTTATAAACATACTTATGATTAACACTCAACAAAAGTTTAACGATCGCTATAATACACTACACACCCGGCGTGGTTAATGGTCTCTATTGAAGCAATATGGTATAATTCATGCGAAAGGTGCTTTTACATATAAATATATATAAACATATGTTTACTATTATTATAAAAAGCTTCTACAACAGTGCAATAAGATATATAAAACACTTAAAGGTTAATGCAAGTATACATAAGGTTAAATTGGCTTAGTTTTAAATTTTCAAAATGAAAAAAAAATCAGTTGAGACAGTTTTATTTTTATTTATTTTTTTGGTAGAGTGCTCACTTTTTATGATTTTAATTTTATTTACCCCCCCCCCCCCCCCCGACTCAATTTTTTTTTAATTTCCCGTAAAACAAATTTAAAAAAATGCTGGCCTAACATCAAGAATCCTTGTCATTTAAAACCGTCTACATGTACATACCGACTATTTCAACACGGTATCTACACATTTAACGCATGATTCATTAAACGATGACGACACGGAGATCAACTGTCATATACAGCGATATTTATCAGTTCTGATGTTTTCACCTCAACGATAGAGAGAAAGTTTGCTCAATAAGATTTGTCTTATACATAAACAATTAAATACAGTGTATATTCAATTATGCTTGCTATTTACATGCAAGTGCACTACCATGATTGCTGTTAGTTTTGGGGTTTTGTTAAAAATTAGAACAAATGAACAAATGAAAAAATTAAAGAACTTTTCTCAGAGCCGCGCTCTGGGAAAACGGGACTTAAATGCATGTGTGTTAAGTGTCGTTCCAAATAAGCCTGTGCAGGCGATCAGCGACGACACTTTCTATACTGGAGTGTTGTTTAGTAGAAACTTCTTTTAAATGAACAATTCCGTTGAAGAGGAAAGTGTCTTCACTGATTAGCCTGTGTGGACTGCAAAGGCTAATCTGGGACGACACTTTACGCAAGTCCATTAAGCCCCGTTTACAAAGAGCGCGGTCCATATACACTAAATATAAAAGTACGCGAGTAATGTTAATACCTTCATCAAGCCCCGCAAGTCATACGAATTCAGGTCCTCCTTCAAATACTTCATAGACTTTGGAAGCTTCCGGAATGCCGCCGACCTAGATACGGAATCAATACCGAGGAACACTACGCTCAGCTGATCCCGCGTCTCATCCATCACCGAGACCTCACGCGTGACGTCACCAACGTTGACGCTTGTAAGAACTTTCTCAAATATGACGTCACCGTTTCTGTCTCTACATATCACCTGATAAACGTCTGCTTTTACGGAATACTCAGGAACGAAATGTGTTTCTTCACCGAATTTTACCGTTGCGTCGTCTCTGTTCCTCGTCACAATCCTAAAGACGCAGTGGACTTGGTCCTTTTGGAGGTTTAACAGCTCCATTAACGTCGTATTGAATCTGAGCACACCAGTGTCATCCTGGTGGATCAGCTGGGGAGTTTTGTCGCATGCAAGCGGCCCAGGTTCCCAGACGTAGGGCATAATCGACGGGTCGAACGGGTCCAGTATTGGTATCACACATGTGTTCCGGATGTTTATATTCAAGTAGGTCTGCCGCACTATCACGTGAAAATATATCGCGAGTGAAATAATCAACACTACACACGAAATTAATGCTATTCTACGAATATATCGTCTTCTACAATATTTAGATGTCATATTTATGGAAATATCCGTTTGTTTCATCACACGAACCATATCGAAACCCGCCATAAACGGGTGGTAACAGGCAATCGTATCCAAACGAGTAGTAGATACACGTATTTGCAATTTGATATCTTAAGCTTAACATTCACCACCGTTTGCGTACTTGATTTGCTTCAAGTGTGTATTGTGTCTACTACATTTTACAAAAAGCTTTGAAACGTTGATAGCAAAATTAATGGTAACAAGATATTCATGTTCAATAATCTATCTTAACATTAACTGTATAAACCGTTCCAATAATCCAATAATCCTTGCTGAAGCATGAATCCAACGCGAATAAAATCGTTTCTAATAAACACGTAAACGCAATTCTTCAAACACGAAACAAAGCAGTATGCTAGGTCTTTTTTCAAATCTTTTTCACTATAACAGGACGAAAAATGTCGACAATTGATGTGCTTATTTTTTCAGAGAAATCGGTACAATGACCCAATTATATCAACCATAATAAGAACCAGCAAAGCGTATCAACCTGAATACCACCGTCACAAGTCACTCTTTTGTTGGACAAGCTGTCGATTGGAGTTATCTTGTATTGCTTTTAAAGGGATCTTTTCACGGTTTGGTAAATTGACAAAATTGAAACAAGAAATATCTTTAAAAAAGATATACGGCGTTGATTGTGGTTTGAGTTTGTGAAAGGTAAAGAGTTCAAAAAATGAGACCAAGGATAGCGAATGTCTTTTTCTGTGCAGTTCTTAGCTGGATCACACGCAATACGGGATGTTACGCGGAGTTTTCGCGGCTTATTTTACATAATTACATATTGCTGGTCATAAACCTATAGATACAAAACAGAAAACCAAATGAAGACTGGAAGTGAAATTTAAACATATGAGTCAACCGGCCACACGCGAAGTATCCGTACATATTTTAAATATTTATACGCGCGGTCTTCGAACAAACCTGTTTTAGTGGTTTGTCGGGCATTGCTTTTTGATTCGATTATTAACAGTATCGAGAATCATCGCGCTCATGCTTAATACATTAGGCAATATGGTGGAATAATTCTTGTTAAATTAATTAAAAATAATATTTATCATGGTATTGTTGAAAACACATAAAGAATCTATTATTGACATACCATAATTATATCGCTGAATATCTTCATTTAACATCTTTTGTGGTCTAAAGAAAATCTCAGTTCACCTAGTTCACGGATAGGGTCTATATTATATAACAAACTGGCCACGAACTCAGGTCAGCACATAAGCGTCTTCGGACGCAGCGATGACCTGTAAATAAACCCTGATAACTCGCGGGTTGAAATGCAATGCATTAAAGTGAGGCCACGCTTCCACTGCTTTTTATACTTTTACATGTTAACATGTTGATAGGAATATGAAAGTCAGTACTAAAATGAGAACATAGCCTTTAAGTAAAAACGCTGTTGCCTCTGAAAATAAAAGGTGGACGCACAAACTGTATTGATGTCGAGATTGAGTGTAAAATTGTTCTATCTATTAAGCCTTTTCATTAGAGATAAAATTGTTTCATGCTGAACACGCAGTAAAACAGTGTTACAAAGACGCGGACATGTTTCCAATGTTCTGATGGTATGCTCATATCAGCCTATGGGATAACTGAAGTGTATTCATTCTGAACTAGCCGCGGGAAATTTTATTTGAATTTTATTGGACAGTTACAAAGGTCAGGTAAGGTGAAAAGCTGGCGTATACAGCTAACGCCGAAAAAGTTGTTTCAGATTCGCAAATTTTCGGTTACGTTATGATATTTGTGAGGAAACCGTATTACTGAACATTTGCCATGGTCTAATATAGCCATTACATGCATCTTTTGACGATTCAAAAACTTAAAAATTATAAAGCGTTGCAACGCGAGATGATTAAATAATTTGGAGAGTTCTGTTGTCGTTTAAATTTGTGAAACTACGAAGATTGCTTATATAAAGTATAAAATACGCATTTAGTGATTGCTTGGCAGGATAGCTCAGTTGGCTAATGCGCTTTTACTTCAGGTTTCCGGGGGTCGATCACTGGTTCGAGCCCTGCTGCGGGCTACCTTTTTTTCCCTTTTTAAATTATATATTTGATTTTTTACTGGAGCTTTTAAAATTGAATGTTTACATTTATCAATATAGAGCATTTAATGACAAACTTCAAAACATGCCAAAATCTGTGAAAAGGCCCCTTTAAAGGAACCTTTTCACGTTTTGGTAAATTTACAAAATTGAAAAAATTCAGATTCGCACAATTTCGTTGTAGTTATGATATTTGTGAGTAAACAGTAATACTGAACATTTACCACGCTCTTAAATATCCATTTTATTCACATTTTGACGATTTAAAAACATGAACATAAAAAAGCTTTGCAACGCCAAAACGATTGAGTAATATTAAGAGCTATGTTGCTTTCGTTATATTTCATGACACTACGAGGAATGCTTCCATAAAGTATAAAATGCATTACTAATTGTCTGAGCACGGATGGCGGAGTGGTCTAGTGGTTAAACTTGTATTCCGGGGTTCAGTGCTTCGAGCCCAGTTGAGGGTTACATGTTTTCTTTCTTTAATTGTATTCTTGTTTTTTACCGGAGCTTTTTAGATCCAATGTTTTTATATTTATCAATATAAATCATGGCAAATTTCAATATGTGCCAAAATCTGAGAAAAGGTCCCTTTAAATACATTGCGTAAATTGTATACATAAAATGTAAGATTATGAGTACCACAAGGTCGGATAAGATGTTTAATCAACATTCTCAATCGACACTTTCCATGCACCGATTTGTTTCAATGTGTATGCTATGGCATATGTTAAAGTATGTGATTTTGTTGACGTACATGCTATTGACATAATATGAGCCTTGTTCTAAGTAAACTGGGCTTAATGCATGTGCGTAACGTGTCGTCCCAGATTAGCCTGTGCAGTCCGCACAGGCTAATCAGGGACGACCCTTTCCGCCTAAACTTGATTTTCGGTAAGGAGGGACTTTCTTGAATTTAAAAATACCATAAAAACAGAAAGTGTCGTCCCTGATTAGCCAGTACAGAATGCACAGGCTAATCAGGGACGACCCTTTCCGCCTAAACTTGATTTTCGATAAAGAGGGACTTCCTTGAATTTAAAAATACCATAAAAACAGAAAGTGTCGTCCCTGATTAGCCAGTACAGAATGCACAGGCTAATCTGGGACGACACTTGACGCACTAAGCCCAGTTTTCTCAGAACGGCTCATCTATAACGTATGGACACGTATATCAGGAATATCTGATACAGTACACAAGATAGTCTTAAATATAAATGGACAGGCATGTAAAGGATATTTCATTTGTCTTAAAGTGTGTATAAAAGCATATAATTATATGTGTATTAAAGTGCATTAATAATTATGTTTTAAAAATCCGCATTGACATTTTGCAGCATAAAGTAAACCGTTTATATGGCGATACAATTAAAAACTTAGATCGATAGTTAACCCATTTATGCCTAGTGGACTCTCCCATCCTTGGATCAATTTATTTCCAAAATTAGGGATGTCTAGTTTATTTATTTCTATATTTAGAATATTTCGTACGGAAATTCCTTTAAGCAAACAGCGCAGACCCTGATGAGACGCCGCATCATGCGGCGTCTCATCAGGGTCTACGCTGTTGGCCAAGGCGTTTTTGCTAGACGCTAGGCATAAATGGGTTAATGCTAATGGGTTACAATAAAACAAAAATACAATTAAATAAATATAAACTGTATTTAGGAGAGTTAAATTGATGTTACATTATTCGTTAAACAGGGCGTTTTCCCTTATTTAGCATGGTCTTATAAAGGCCCCTTTACCCAATAGAAAGGACCCTTCCCTAAACAGATTTTTTTTAAATAATGCATTTTCTCTCAATTTCAAGCTTACTTTGGAAACTTGTTTACTTCTTTCTCAGTATTGTTGATATTTTTCTCAGTTGTTTCGATATTTTTTATCCTTTCTCAGTTTTTCCCAAATCAAGAAAAAAGCATTGTGAAGTATTTACGATAAACAGTCAACAAGAGTGATTTGTGTATAGAAAAAGCTCAAAACCATTCATGTCACACGGTTTGCGGGCCCCACGTTGATATAGGGAAGAGGACAATTACAACGAGCGAGGCATGGTATAGGGGAGATAACCCTGGGTTATGGTTTGGTTAGGGTTAGGGGTCGGGTAAGGGTTTAGGTATGGGTTAAGGCTAATCCTAACCCAAACCCGACCCCTATCCCTAACCCTAACCCTTACCCTAACCCTCTAACCCCCCCCCCCCCCCCATGCGCATTACAATACCATGCCTCGCTCGTTGTCGTTGTCCGCTTCCCGTTGATATATGGCACCACTGCAGTGTGGGGCAATGACAAATGCAAACTGTGTATTGATGTCCTAGTTGTCCTCCTTTTCCCTCAAAACAGTTTCGAATGATGGGCGACAATTAATGAGGGACAGTTCAAATATATATATATCGCGTAAGTACATTTGTATACATGTATGTTTATTTCCCATCTTATTATCATAATGCCCCTCGTTTAATGCATTCACTGACAAATGTTTGCGCATAAATTGCTGTGTAAGAAGCAAACACAAGTATGTGCTTAAGGCAATTAAGTAAAAAATAATAATCTAGGAGTTCTTTTCTTACGGTTATGGCGCTTCACGTATGGGGCCCGTCCGTATCGTCTTTCTGTTCTGAATGTCGAGTTGATCAAAATAATAACTGTATATTTACAGTTCTCCTTGTTGTGTGCGTCTTCTTGAATAATTTACGTTGCAAATCTATGCTACACAATTAAATATACACATATTGAGTATCGTCATTCAATAAAAACGTTTTTTTCCAAACTGTTTTTTCTTCTTCTCAAAGAACATTGATCCGAGCAAGTATCGGCCCAGACCAACCATTCAAGGAGCATTGGGGTCAAGTGTTAGGGTCGAGGTCTAGGGCTGGGATGAACTGGAGGCACTCCTTTTCGAAATAATCTTTCAGTATGATACCACTGTCTGGCTACAAAAATTGTGAATAAAATGAGACGAAAAAAACAATTTCAAAATAATCGATATATCTTTTAAAGGGACCTTTTCACAGATTTTGACATGTATCGAAGTTTGTCATTAAATGCTGTATATTGATAAATGTAAACATTGGATCTAAAAAGCTCCAGTAAAATAACAAGAATTAAGTTAAAGAAAGAACAAATGTAACCCTCAACTAGGCGCTGACCCTGAAATAAAAGTATATCGCCTAGACAACTCAGCCATCCGTGCTCATACAATGAGTGCAGTATTTTATGTTTTATATAAGCAATCCTCGTTGTATACCAAAATATAAAGACAACAACAGAACTCTCAAAATTATTCAATCGTTTCGCATTGCAACGCTTTATACTTTTCAGGTGTTTAACTCGTGAAAATATGCATATAATGAATATTTTAGAGAATGTAAATGTTCAGTATTACTGTTTCTTCACAAATGTCAATACTATAACGAAAATTTGCGAATCTAAAACATTTTTTTTCCATTTATGCCAATTTACCAAATCGTGAAAGGCCCTTTAATATTGGAAAAACTTGGCTTTATTAAGCGCGTAAAGTGGCGTCCTAGATAAGCATGTGCAGTCAGGGACAACACTTACCGCTTTAATGGTATTTTTCGTTGAAAGAAAGTCTCTTCCATACGAAAATCCATTCCCTGTGGCAAGTGTCTGTTTGCTTTGTCTGTGCGACTCATTAAATATTTAAAGCGAGCATGTGAATGGTACGCGAATGGAAATCAAGTATTATCATATCTTATCAGTATTGCATCGGAATATTTTCAGTTATCATGCACGCACATGCAAGACGACTTTTATTTCGTTTTATCTATAAAATATTATAGATTTGAAGTGAAGTGTTTCAACTGAATATTTGAACAAACACAAACAAACCACATTGTTAGGTATAATGTGTATTTTTACACTTTATGAAATGTGGTATTAAATAAATCAATACAGTGAACTTTAATTTAATACTTTAATAATTTCAACTATATCTACAGCAAATGTAACACAATACCTCCCGCCAGACCACCATAGTCAAATCTTAAAGATAAGATTCCAAGCTTTGTTGAAAACCACTTGAAAACATACTTAGCTTAATAGGTTATTATTTGTCGTGTTCAATATATATTCATAGTCCTTGCTTTTCATCTATGTCTAAATATACAAGATGAATCGAATCTGTATTGCAACAGGTCTAGAAAAATCTATATTTATCGATTTACATTTTCAAGCGTTTATTTCATCGCATTGTAGGACAAACACATAGAATACAGCGCTGATTACTTCCCTGAGAATGATGTAATCCCAAGTGTACAGTGTGAAGTTTTAAGGGATTACTGGCAATCTTGCTAACGTGATGGTTCTATTCGAATTTCATTTTATAAAGCAGGGACATAAATGCAATCAACAACACTGAATAATTAGAAAAGCACTGCACTTGTTACGGTAGTATGTACATACTGTACTGTCATACAGATATCCGTGTAGGCAATGAAATTATAGAAAATCACGAAATAAAAATCTCTCTAGCAGCTCTTTAACTTCAAAATACACAAGCACACACACCTTTGTAATGAAACTTACTACAGCACATAGTTTCAGATAATCTGTTTTGGACAAATGACTTGATTGTTACAATACGCTGCATATTATATTAAAGTAACAGTTAATTATTTTTGCGTTAAAGTTCTCCATAGTCAATACTACTTCTCAGATCAAAGATCTAAAATACAAAGTTTCATGATAGATCTTTGATAGATCTTTGCTAAGACGCACAGCTAGACGTTTGGAAGTATCATAAATTGCGTCAAATAAGCAGCCATTCATTTTCTACCATGTTCGCCATCATCATCATCATCACCATCTTTATCATTACCATCTTTATCATCATCATCATCATCATCATCATCATCATCATCATCATCATCATCATCATCATCATCATCATCATCATCATCATCATCATCATCATCATCATCATCATCATCATCATCATCATCATCACCATCATCATCATCATCAGCAGCAGCAGCATCATCATCATCATCATCATCATCATCATCATCATCAACATCATCATCATCATCATCATCATCATCATCATCATCATCATCATCATCATCATCATCATCATCCTCCTCCTCCTCCTCCTCCTCCTCATCATCATCATCATCATCATCATCATCATGGGTCTTAGGGCGTTTCGGCCAGCGTAGCTCAGGCCCAGCTTGCGCAATTGTCTGGTCAGGAGCTGAGCTGTCCGCTTAACAATCACTCAAGGTTTCGTGTAGCTCCTGGCTAGACCGCGAGATGTGCAAGCTGGGCTATAGCTAAGCTGGTCGCATATGGCAAGTCAGGAACGTAACATGTATGGTACTTCAACACTCCAACCAATACTCACGGGTGTTTAAAAAGGCGAGAACTGGATCGCGGAGACGTTTCTTGAATTGCTATTCTCCTTGAAAATGCTTAACTGATCCTCTTTCTGGAAAAAATGGCTTAATGCATGTTTAAAACGTTTCGTCCACGATTAGCCTGTGAAGTCCACTAAGGCTAACCTTTCATGACACTATCCGCTTGAACTCGAATTGTCATAAGAAGAGACTCTCTTACCATAAAAACGGAAAGTATCGTCCCATCGGCGGACTGCAAGGGCTAATCTGGGATGACACTTTACGCACAGGCATAAAGCCCACTTCTTCCAGAGAGAAACTCAAATGATTGTTAGTTTTAGTGGCACAAGTTTTGCCGATGCCGGTCACATAGTTGACTGGCAATTGCTTGTTATAGAAACAATAACATTTATAAAAACATTTCAAACCACTGCGCTGAGATCCGAGTGCATAGTATTTTAATTCAACGCGATGTACAATATTATTATTCATGAATTTATAAATTCATTGCGATATATAATATTATTATTATTCAATGTTCTTAAAATGTAGGGGAGATAACCGCTTCTTGCTGGACAGTTATGATGGCTTAGACTATATGCATGTCGAAAAACGCCCAGCGATATCTCAATGCGCATGTGTTTCCTAGTAGCGGAAGTAAACAACTTTTTGACAGAACAAAACATGTGCGTTCGCGTATCGAGCAAGTTTCGGTAAATGTGCGAAAAACAGATTAAAATATAGTAGAAAACATTGCAGCGTATATAGCTTCGAACGCCTTCATATAACAGAACTTGAGCAAGTTCTAGTAACAATTGAGCAGGAACCGAGTTAGTTCACACGATGTCTGGCCAGCAGGAACTCTCACTGGGTGGGGAGTGTGTGTTTACAGACGAGGAGTTTGCGGAGGCCTGTCGAGAGTTGGAGCAGCCACAGATAGAAGGATGGGAGTTCTTTACAGAGTCGCACGGGGTCACTATATATAGGATGTACAACGAGGTACGTGGTTAAATGTGAAATATGAATAATTATTAGGGTTTAATTAAATTGTAATGTATTCTTCTTGATTGCACCTGAACCCTTTCACACTTAGATGCAATGTGAAAATGGCTATTTCAATAAAACCAGAACAGCCTGGGAGTAATGCTTAACTTTGTAAGGAACTACAAATGTATCAAAATACGTATCTAAGTGGTAAAGGGTTAAACTTGTAGTCCCAAGGCAGAGATGAAACATGTGGACTGTAGAGCCTCAAGCCATATGTAGACAGTACAGATTCTGCAGCAGGCAAACAGGTTTGGCAAAACATGCTTCCTCAGGGTTTATTGTCTTGAACTTAACTGTATTGTTTGGCTGTGTTGCGTGGCAACATGGTTCATAAACTTTAAAGAGTCCGCTGTGCAGCCTTGTACCGCTATCTTCATTACTCAGATTATCTCTTAGTGTTTTATCACCCTATCTCATGGTCAAAGTACTTTTTTTGCGACATTTGTTAGTGATAACTGACATTTGGGGTATTTCCATTGGGTTGTTAGTGATAACTGTTCATAACCCCACATTGTGGTAGGAACATATCCAGATGTCAAGGTATATTGGTGGCATATTTCATGTCTAGCCCCGATATTAGAAGGTTGTCTCCAGACCCTATCCGCCTATTGCGGATATCCTTGTTTGGTGATGGTCGCCTCTCTAACCACAGGACTTTTTCACACTTGTTACATTTCTGAGCTGTGCTTGAACAATATCAGTGTCTTACTTTGTCCAAGGTATATATAAAATTTCCTGGTTCAGATTTATCTATAGATATCTACAGACTCTTTCACACACATAAATAAACAATGTGGAAATCAATACATTTACATTCTCTTTGATGGCATCAGCAAATCTTCTGTTTTATTTTTCAGACCTCTGGTTTATATGAATATAAAATCTATGGTGTCCTGGACGATGTATTGCCTGATGTTTGTGCTCAAGTATACATGGACCTTGAATACAGAAAACAGTGGGATTCTTACGTGAAAGGTATAACTTTAAGATTGTTATAATATATACATTTGTGCTATTAAAGTAAAAATGGGTCTTATGCTATAGGCTCAAGCAGCCTGGTACGCTCTCTGCTTTGTTATGTTTCATGGTCTGACTATATGACAGTGTAGATCCTGACCAGACTTCAGTTGTGCATTTACATGTATATTACATTTCAGTTATTTAATTGTATAACGTTTTTGGCAAGCACGCTTTGAAAAATTAAACTGTCATGTAAACGCATCGCAGCATCAGTTTAAGGACCTTATTGTTCTGAATTATTAAGGCATCTGATATCATACATGTGTTCCATATGAAATGCATTTCTCAAATTCGTATGTTCAGGTTATAAACTTATCTTTTTACCCAACACACTTGGGCATGTGGTAATTTGTCTATTGATCAATGCATACTTAAATTTTTCGTCGGTCATTTTATATTTTACAAATGTGTAGAATTGTTTTTGATGGAAAATGTATTTGTGAGAAGTTACTAGTCCTGTTATGAATATGCAATGTCTTACATGTCCCACTTAGAGAACAATGCTATACTTGTACAAATCATTTTTCTGGCAGATCAAGTTTTGTGTCTGTTTAGATTTGAGCATTGTTTAGATTTGAGCATTTTACTATCTTATATGTAAATTATGAATTGAAAGTATTTTAAATCAATACTGATGAAGATAAAATTACATAAAACCTGCCAGTCAATGACCTCTTTATATTTGGCAAGTGAATCTGGTTTTAGACAAATCATTTTGTTCATATCATTTGCTTGGTGGGGCAAGTTTTCTGACAGAGAGAAATTTTTTGGAGACTAGTACATGTAATAAGAGTTCATAGATAGCCAGTTAAAAACAAACTCACAAAAAAAAACATGTGTAAGAATATTCTTTATTAACATTAACAATTCACTGCACTATTCACTGCGTGTCATTTCAGAGCTGTACGAGAAAGATGCAGATGGGAAGAAAGTCATATACTGGAATGTCAACTACCCCTGGCCCTTGTCTAACAGAGACGTATCCTTCACTAATAACAAGATAATGAGCTGCGCTCTGTGAAAACTGGGCTTAATGCATGTGCATAAAGTGTCCGCCCAGATTAACATGTGCAGTCTGCACAGGCTAATCAGGGACAACACTTTCTGCCTAAATTGGATTTTTGCTAAGAAGAGACTTCATTTAAAAGAAAAATGTCATAAAAGCAGAAAGTGTTGTCCCTGATAAGCCTGTGTGGATTGCACAGGCTAATCTTGGATGACACTTTACACACATGTATTAAGCCCAGTTTTCCCAGAACATGGTTAAGATCTTTATTGGGTTCCAATGGCATATTTCTGGATCTGATTTTAATTTTACTGTAAAAGACCTTGAGCAAATTTATTTTGTTCCTACTGCATATTTTGGGATCTGATTTCAATTAGACTAATTAAGACCTTGGCACGAGCTAGTATGTGTTTGCTCGAGTCTCAATGACATATTTTGGCGTCTGAATTCAATTTGACTGATTTAGACCTTGACCCATGCCAGTATGTGTATGCTAGAACTTTACGAGAGCTGGACAGCAATGGTCAGAAGGTGTACGTAGTTCTGGCGCGCAGTGAGACCGTGCCGTCCATTCCGGAGGTGGACGGTGTGATACGTGTTGACGACTATGTTCAGAGCTGTGCACTCACCACGGACGGGAAAGTGGGCTCAAAAGGTATACTGTGTTTTTTCTCAAATTTGAGAATGGGGCTGTAGCACTTTGGGTTGGGAAAAATTGTGTCAGTTTTTAGAATGAAGGTGTTTAATTAAATATTTATTTACTTAAGTTCAACTTGAAGAGCTTGATAGGGAGATGAATCAAATGTTTGAATTAAATTTTTATTATGCCCCCCTCGAAGAAGAGGGGGTATATTGCTTTGCACATGTCGGTCGGTCTGTCGGTCGGTCCGTCCACCAGGTGGTTTCCGGATGATAACTCGAGAACGCATATGCCTAGGATCATGAAACTTCATGGGTAGATTGATCATGACTCGTAGATGACCCCTATCGATTTTGAGGTCACTAGGTCAAAGGTCAGGGTCACGGTGACCCGAAATAGTAAAATGGTTTCCGGATGATAACTCAAGAACGCATACGCCTAGGATCATGAAACTTCATGGGTAGATCGATCATGACTCGCAGATGACCCCTATTGATTTTTAGGTCACTAGGTCAAGGTCACGGTGACCCGAAATGGTAAAATAGTTTCCGGATGGTAAGTCAAGAACGCTTATGCTTAGGATCATTAAAATTGATAGGTAGAGTGACCATGACTCGCAGATGACCCCTATTGATTTTCAGGTCACTAGGTCAAAGGTCAAGGTCACAGTGACCCGAAATAGTAAAATGGTTCCGGATGATAACTCAAGAACGCTTATGCCTAGGATCATGAAACTTTATAGGTAGATTGATCATGACTCGCAGATGACCCCTATTGATTTTCAGGTCACTAGGTCAAAGGTCAAGGTCACGGTGACCCGAAATAGTAAAATGGTTTCCGGATGATAACTCAAGAACGCTTATGCCTAGGATCATGAAACTTTATAGGTACATTGATCATGACTCGCAGATGACCCCTATTGATTTTGAGGTCACTAGGTCAAAGGTCAAGGTCACGGTGTCCCGAAATAGTAAAATGGTTTCGGGATGATAACTTAAGAACGCTTATGCCTAGGATCATGAAACTTCATAGGTACATTGATCATGACTGGCAGATGACCCCTATTTATTTTCAGGTCACTAGGTCAAAGGTCAAGGTCACAGTGACCCGAAATAGTAAAATGGTTTCCCGATGATAACTCAAGAAAGCTTATGGCTAGGATCATGAAACTTCATAGGTACATTGATCATGACTCGCAGATGACCCCTATTGATTTTCAGGTCACTAGGTCAAAGGTATAGGTCACAGTGACAAAAAACACATTCACACAATGGCTGTCACTACAACTGATAGCCCATATGGGGGGCATGCATGTTTTACAAACAGCCCTTGTTTTTGGTCAAATTTGACCAAAAAACTTTGGTAGCAGTGGTTTACATGGCGTTTGCAAGTTAAAATATTGCCACTTAAAAATACCTCTTTTAAAATTGTCTGACCTGTAAGGTCTATACATGGCTGAATTTTTTTGGGTAACACTTTTTTTTTACAATATTTACTAATACTTGGAAATGTGCTTTGTTTTGGCTCTGGTTTATTTGGCAGGTTTTAAAATTAAAAGAGCTAGTGTTCTTGACTCTCTGATGTTTCGAAAGTGCTGCTATTCTTGTACAATGCTGGTACATTTAAGCTACCTGAAGGGAAAACTGGGCTAAATTCATGTGCTCAAAGTGTCAGCCCAGATAAACATTTGCCCCCTAGACTGGATTTATGTTAAGCAGAGATTTCCTTGAAACAAAATATATGTAATTATCCGTGCTTGTAATGGAGGAGCTAATAAAAGTAAAGAAATAAAATAATACAATTATTAAAGATGTTTTTATTTTCAGCATATATGCGTTACTATGACAATCCAAAGGGTTCCATACCAACGTGGCTTATCAATTGGGGAGCTAAGGTAAATTATACAAGACAATAGATGTCAAAAGATATAAATGTATTGTTAAAAAACCATAATTTTATTAAATGTTATAATTTGGTTGTGCTATTTGGTAAAGTTTCCTTCTTTTTTGTTCAAGTTCTGAAAAAAGTATTATATTTTACTAGAAGGGGACCTCAAAATTCCCAATTAAGATTTCCATTATTTTTGTATTAAGTTTTAACATTTAATTCATCTCAAATCAAGCTATATAGGTTTGAGTCTTAACAACGCGATTTTCTGTATCCAAAAGGATCCAATCCCATTCTCAAAATGGTGAAAAAATCACTGGTTTATAAAAATATTGCATAAAACAGATTTGTTAATATACATCTTTCAGAGTTCTTCTGTGTCAATAGATTTATATAGAATATATAATCATATAATTGGAATCGGACGACATAAACTTGACATACTGATATGTTACATATGTAAACAGAATACAAGCAAAATATATAAGCCTTGTCTGGGTAAATGGGGCCTAATTCACTTGCTAAGTTGTCCCAGATAAGCCTGTGCATTTTGTGCTTTCATGTAATTTTTGTTTAAAGGAAGTGTTCTAAACGATCATCAAGTCATAGCGGAAACATTAAGTGTCATCCTTGAATACCCTGTGTGAATTATCAGGGGAGCACAAATTCCACTTTATCTGGAATTAAAAGGGAGAGACTTCGTTTAAACAAAATATATCATTTAAGCGTAGTGTTGTCCCGGACTAGCCTTTATGGACTGCATAGGCTTATCTTGGGCGACACAACGGGCAGAAATTAAACCCTGTTTTTCCTCAGCGAGGCTTATACGGTTTATTGTTTGTTTTGCAGACTGGCGTGCCAGGATTCCTAACCATGATGCAGAAAGCATGCAGAACTTATCCAGAATATTTGAGTAAAAAGTCCTAGCATTACCAGCAATTTATGAGTGTGTTCAACTACTTTTATGTCAGCATTGGTCATTAATACTGAATATTACGTGTTTTATATTTTTCACAGTGAACTTAATTCAATTGATGTGCAATTTTAGAGAAACATTTCAAGTTATGCCTGCATATTTGTGATCAAAACAAATGTTTTTGACATGAAGTTTGAAGACTATTTATTTTAAATGTTTGAATGATTGATCATTAAGTACAAATAAGCCTGTCAATAATGGTTCCATGTTCATGTTCTTTTTACATTTTACCATATTATATTAATGTATATGCTGGTGTCTCAATTTATTGTATTTATCTTGAAACATTCTTATTTCTTTTCTGTGATATTTACTGGGCAATTTATTTCCTTTTTGCAATGTTTTTTAAGTTCTATTAATATAACGTTATTATGGTAAAAATAAAAGTACTTTTATGCGTTCTTTCTTCATGGAAATTTGTCTTACTTCATTAGCTCGTATTCAATTTAAGTCTCGTTCTTGAAGACTGGGCTTAATGCATGTGTGTAATATGATGGGTGTCATCCCAGACTAGTCCGTGCAGTCTTCACAAACTAATCATGGATGACACTTTCAGCTGAAACTGAGAAGATACTTAATTCAAAGAAAATACCATCAAGGTGGACAATGTCTATCCTGCTGATTCAGTGCAAGCTGCTCAGGCAAATCTGGGAAGACTCTTTACAGTTATGCATAGAGCAAATTTTCATCAGAAAAAAGCTCAAACGAGTTAACTCAATAGGAATTGCTGAATATTTTGTCTCAAAGTATAGATAACTTAGACATATTTCATTATCGTTGATAATTAACAAGCCTCCTTCAAAGAATTCAACGAAACTTCATGGGCAGCTTCACTACCAAGAAGAGATGTGCATATTATCAGCGGGTTCTGGTCGGATGATTTTTCACAGAGTTATGGCCCTTTGAAATTTTCTATTAAATTTTTTTCTTGTCCCCCCCCCCCCACCAACTACTGTGCCCTCAAGACGTTTCCTTTTATCTGAATATAAAGTGCAATATTGTGACAAAAAAAACTTTGGGGAGCATCACCCGTCTCCGACAGTTTCTTGTTAACATCTGTATTACATTTACCCTTGATGGCCCACTTATGGAATATAATATTAATGTAAATAATGCCTATATCTGCAGGCATCTTATTACAGTTTGTCCTTAAATTTGCATTGTGCTCTCAAAAAGACCCTTCCTCAAACCATAAATTATAACTTGAGAACAGACGTTGGACTCCACCAGCAGTGGCAACATTGATGAACTTACTGACAACCAAAACTTTATCATGATTCTTTCCATTTGATAATGACACTTAACAATAATATCTAAATGAAATTTTATGCCTTAGTTCTTTTGTTATACTTTAAGAGCGTCTTTTTCCATTTGTTATCCTTTAAGAGCGTCTTTTTCTTTTTGTTATACTTAAATAGTGTCTTTTTCCATTTGTTTTTACTTGTCTGGGTACTGAACTGTCACCAAATGCAAACCCAAGCTTGGGTATGTGTAGGCATGCTATATCCAGATCTGCATCAAGGTTGGTAAATTCAAACTGAAGTCATTTATCAGCAAACACAAACCTTACTTTACAAGGTACATCCATGGTCATGGTTCTGCTAAAGTATCTGAAGAAGTTCCAATCATTACAAGTATGTACTTGTTGCATGCAAACCTTATTCATGGCGTTCCCCCGACATCGACATATGGGTGGGATCAAGTATAGTTTGAACTATTAAATGAATAGTCTATCCAGTAATACTAGTGAACTCATATTTAAAAGATGATCATTAACCCTTTGCATGCTGGGAAATTTGTTGTCTGCTAAAATGTTGTCTGCTGTATTTCTTAAATAATCATTTTCTTCCAATTTTTTCAAAGAATACTATCAGAATAGCAAACAGTTTGGATCCACGTTCTGTGGCGTCTCATCTGGATCCAAACTGTTTGCAAAGGCCTTTAAAATTCGGTTCCAGCACTGAAAGGGTTAACATCTGAAAATATCTTTATAATTTGCAAACATGATTAGAGCAAAAGTGCTTTTACTACTTATTTCGTCCGTTCATCCATGAAATTATTTAACATTGTGAAATCAAACTGACAATTTTTCACAAGTGCACTATAAGACACGAATATCTGTTCACAATTTATTTCCAATGAAATTTACCTGACAATAGCTGATAACTGAAATCATGCAATAAAGTCTTTCATACACCATAGTAATACAAACTTGTAAAAGAAGTAATATCATTAATTTAAAAGTACCCGCTAATCTTGAGTAATCGCAAGTATTTTTTCCCATTCAATACATTTAATTCTCACAAACAAGTTCCAATGGTAAGTATTTGTACACTTGATAGAACTTTGCACCACAGTTTGAAATGGTCATTTGTTGCATCAGTCACACAATATTCGGCTTCTATGAAAACACAGAGTAACCAATTTTGCCAATCTCTGGGAAAACTGGGCTTAACACATGTACATTGATAAGTATCCTCCCAAATTACCATGTACAGCACGCACAAGCCAATTAGAGAGACACTTTCCACTTTTATGTATATTTTTTTGTTTTAAAGAAGTCTAATCTTAACAAAAATTAAGTTTGTAGTGGAAAGTGACAGTCTTATATGGGATGACACTTCATGCACAGGCATTAATCCAAGTTGTCTAAAAATGAGGCTCAAATTAAGATATTATTTTACATGTGAACAAACAAATCAATGTATAATCTAAAATTGTGTTTTAAAATGTCATGAAATATAAAAACCACTGTCATAAATAGTTGTGGGAAAAAAAAGAAAACAAGTCTGAGCAAGTATACCATGAAAACCTATCTATCATGAGTCACAACACGTTTCTTAGGAAGGACAATTTCTAACCAGCATATGTTTGAAACAATTCATTTTAATTTTCTGCTAGTTGAGATATAATTTTCATTTTAATAAGTAGAAAGATCATACAACACAGACAAAATTTTTCCCCCATTTATATTGCAAATATAAAAATAATTTGCAACTTTAATTTTTGCAATTGATAGGTAAAGATTTGATTATCCAATTTGATTTTTAGTAACTGATTGCATAATCCTTCAATCCTAGGAAACATAATTGCGTCTGTAAAATTTAATAACCTTTACCATAAACAATAACCGTCTCCAAGAGAAACTCTGGGGAAATGAGACTTCAGATTGAATGTGCATAAAGTAATATCCCAAATTAGCCTATGCACTCCACACAGGCTAACCTGAAATTTTTTGGAAGCCTCTTCTTTATGAAAATCCATTGGCAGAGAGTTTCAGCCCTGCAGACTGCACAGGCTTATCTGGGACGACACTTTACGCACATGTATTAAGTACAGTTTTCACAGAATGAGGCTCAACTGTATTGCCTTCAAAGTTAACAATGAATGTGACAATTGTTTTAAGACTATCTTGATTACAGGTGTTGATTTAAAACACAATAATATTTTGAATCTAATAATAAATAACACATAACAAAACATATCAAGAACCAAACAACTAATTGATCCATAAGTTTATTACCTAGTAATTTAGGGGCAACCAATCAACCACTCACAAGCAAAGTGAAAATAGCTATGTGCAAACAGCAAAAACCAGAACAGCCTGCAAGTAACTTGCAGTCTGTTCAGGTTTCATGCTGTTTGCTTTTCATTAGTATCTAAGGGTTGGAAATGAAGCACTTGAATCTAGTTAGAAAGGTCTTTAATGAAATTTAACTTTTTATGGGACTACAAATGCATAAAAATACGTATCTAAGTGGTAAATGGTTGAACAATGTTTTGTCGAATGTACAAGAATCTGCATTATGGGCTACTAAGGATGTGTTTCGTTCATTAGAAGATACCTTATTTTTTAGGATAAAACTTCATCCGAGAACATCATATGAGCCATGTCATGCTAAAATACATCTTATGCCCTATAAGCAGGCTGGTGTGGAGCAACCCTGTCCACTCTATATCATGCAAAGTTTTGTGATGTCATTAGCGGATAGGGTAGCTCCTAACTAGACTGCGCTATTGCGAAGGCTGATCTGGCTACCCTGGCCTCATATGGCATCAGACCCATTTCTGCATGACATGGCTTATACTAGTAGCCCGAGTGAGTTTCTGACAACCTAGTACTATACATGCCCACCGTTGTTTTTTTCCTCAAGTTGTCAGGGACCTCTCCATTGGAGTGAGTCGAAAGGCCTCATTCTGATCTGGTTGGTTGCCTACTCAACAACTTGTTCAATCCAGGAGTACCAATTGCATTACTGCCAAGCACCCCCCATACAGGATAGATATAAAAAGTAAATGAGTATGTCAGTAAATATCCCTGGGACTCAGAAGTTGAAATTGGCTAGCCCTTCATTGCAAGTGATGACACTATCATATACACTTTTCTTTACACAGTTATGTTCACACTTATCATGTGCAAAACATTGGTGGTCTTGGGAGAAAATGTAACAACTATTATAGTTACAGTGAAATCACTATTATCGTGGGAAATTAATTTTTGTTCAATTGCTGGGTTGACTGTTCTTTGAATTTTACATGAACTCATGGAAAATGAGGGACACAAATTCCTAATTTTTATGTCCCCCACTATAATAGTGGGGGACATATTGTTTTTGCCCTGTCTGTTGGTTGGTTGGTCTGATGGTTGGTTGGTTGGCCTGTTGGTTGGTCTGTTGGTTGGTTTGCGCCAACTTTAACATTTTGCAATAACTTTTGCTATATTGAAGATAGCAACTTCATATTTGGCATGCATGTGTATCTCATGAAGCTGCACATTTTGAGTGGTGAAAGGTCAAGGTCATCCTTCAAGGTCAGAGGTCAAATATATGTGGCCAAAATCGCTCATTTTATGAATTTTTTTGCAATATTGAAGATAGCAACTTCATATTTGGCATGCATGTGTATCTCATGGAGCTGCACATTTTGAGTGGTGAAAGGTCAAGGTCATCCTTCAAGGTCAGAGGTCAAATATATTTGGCCCAAATCGCTTATTTTATGAATACGTTTGCAATATTGAAGATAGCAACTTGATATTTGGCATGAATGTGTATCTCATGGAGCTGCACATTTTGAGTGGTGAAAGGTCAAGGTCATCCTTCAAGGTCAGAGGTCAAATATATGTGGCCCAAATCGCTTATTTTATGAATACTTTTGCAATATTGAAGATAGCAACTTGATATTTGGCATGCATGTGTATCTTATGGAGTTGCACATTTTGACTGGTGAAAGGTCAAGGTCATCCTTCAAGGTCAAATATATGGGTCAAAATTTCTCATGTAATGTCACTTCTGCAATATTGAAGCTAGCAATTTTATATTTGAAATGCGTGTGTATCTCAAGGACCTGCACATTTTGAGTGGTGAAGGGTAAACGTCAAGGCCATCCTTCAAGGTCAAACGTCATATAGGGGGACATTGTGTTTCACAAACACATCTTGTTTCCTATATCAGAAATCCTTAAAATCAAGCGTCCACCAAGTCTCCTTTTTTTGAAAAACTCAAACATTTTATGCTAATGATTATAAATAATTCTAAATTATTTTGGCTAACATTAATCAGTACATTATTATATTATAAATGAGCTTGAATACAAAAGTCATAAGTAAGATTACTTCGTATAAATGCAATATACATGGCTTTTATATTTCTTACAATATAAGTTCGAATGAAAATATCTTTGAAGTCAGTGATATAATAGACATTCGCAAAAGTTCGCAAGAATTATTGATAAAAACAAAAATCTATTAACCTAACAATGAAAAAATACTGAACCACAAAATGATTATCCTTACATTGATTTTATTCTTTTCAGTAAAAAATAATTATTTTTAGTGAAAATGGCAAAATGTTTCCTACACAATGTTTATAAAAACAAGAGCACTGCATAACGGGTGCCACGCTCGGCTACGGGTGCAGTTTTGAATAAATGAAAGCTTGTCGGAACTTTTTTTTTTTTTTAAGAGGTCTCAGTGACCTTGACCTTTGACCTAGTGACCCCAAAATGGGTGTGGCGTGTATAACTCATCAAGGTGCATCTAAATATGAAGTTTCAAAGTTGTAGGTGGAAGCACTTTGATTTTAGAGCCAATGTTAAGGTTTTAGCACGACGCGGACGGAGGACAACACGACGAGCTGGCTATGACAATATCTCGGGTTTTGTCCGAAAACGCCGAGCTAATAACTGGTGTTAGTATGCACGGGGTAAAAATAAAATATCCAAGTATGAGTCTGTTTAAACCTGCCTCATGAGCATTACTCAACGATAAAAGCTGCCTCAAGCCACTGACAGATATGCAACTAACACAATTTATGCACTATACAAGCATTTCACAGACAATTCATGTACTAATTAAACAATTTTATATTGTAATAAGAAAAAAGTAAGACATGCGATCTTTATGTGCAAATATTTTCTAATATTTTCTATTATGAATAAAATCGTGTGGTTATAGTGACAAAAAGCAAAAAAACAAAGGCAAGAAATACAAATACAGGTGGGGAATAAATGAATTGAACACAAAATACTGACCTGATCTTTATATTTCAAACAAAAAATGAAAAAAAAAACATGGCACAAATATCATTCATTGAAACACAACATCTAGCAAAACCCTTTCCCACTCAGAGGCAAAGTGAAAATGGCTATGTGCAAACAGCTTAAACCAGAACAGCCAGCAAGTACATGTAACTCGCACTCTGTTCAGGTTTTATCCTGTTTGCTGCTTATCAGTATCTATGAGTTGGAATTAAAGCTTTTGAAACTTAAATCTAGTAAGAGAGGTCTTTTACTAAATTCAACTTTTGTAAGGGTCTACAAATGGGTCGAAAAAAAAAAAGTGGTAAAGGGATAATCAGGCAACATGGGTGCCACAGCTAGGTTGCCTTTATTGATATTTGGGCATTTTGTCAACAGAGATACCATATGAGCATTGCTATAGAAAAATGGGGCAATTGCCTTTTTCGTGTCTTTACAGATAAGCTTGTGCAGTTTGCTCAGGCTAATCAGGGAGGAAACTTTCCGCCTAAACTGGGTTTTTCCAATGAAGAGACTTCCTTTCAATGAAAAATACCAGAAAGGGGAAAGTGCAGACTGCAAAAAAGTTTTATAATGAAACAGTGAAAATTTTCAACCTTTTCACTATTTGAAACAGTTAACAAACATTTTCATATTACTTATACTTCAATAAAAACCATAGTCAAGATTTTAAATAATACAAATGTACTGAGGATTAGAGCATGGTTTTGGAGATCGTCGAAAACTAACCAATCAGGATCTTGATACCGATTTGCATCAAACATCAAACCATTGATTGTTCATAAATAACAATCATAATGCCTTAGGAAATTGAGTTAATTTACTTTTGTGACTAGACTAATTTACATTCTGACTACAAACTTTTGTCTCCAAAAGCTTTGAGCATGTGATCCGTCGCCATCAGAATAACTTCAACCCTTGTCAAGCTTAAGTTCCACCCATGTGTTTACCGTAGCGGAGTATTGGTGTCACAATCTCAATCATATATTGATCATAATGCACAATAAAAGAATAAAATAATTGTGAAATTATACATTTTTATTAAGCTTTGATAAATAAAACTTAATATAGGCAAAGCAAAATAAAGACAAAAAAGCTACACAAATACCAGTGTAATCATATTTTTTCAGCTCAAAATTGTTCATCAAACACATGTATTAAACCAAGCGTTTACATCCGCAAATAAAAAATCTTTGTAAAATTCCTGACATCATGAATGAATGAGTGCTAATTATCACAGGGAGGTAGCAAATGACTGATTACAACCTATTTCAGTATACACAAAATCTGCCTGTTCTGCTCTACAACTCGTCATTTCAATATATGAGGTCCCTTTGGGAAAACAGGGCTTAATGCATGTACGTAAAGTGTCGTCCCAGATGAGCCCTAGCAGTCCAAATAGGCTTATCAGACGACACTGGGTTTTTGCTAAGAAAAGACTTCCTTTAATCCTTTCCCTCTTAGAAGCAAAGTGAAAATGGCTATGTGCAAACAAGTATGTGCCTGCGAGTATGTTCAGATTTTATAGTCTGTTCAGGTTTTATGCTGTTTGCTGCTCATCAGTATCTAATGGTTGAAAATGAAGCATTTAAAACTTGAATTTAGTAAGAAAGGTCTTAAATTAAATGTAACTTTCTAAGGGACAACAAATGTGTAACAAGACTATTGCCAAGCACTATATGTCCCCTACCTGCTCCACCATTGTCAGATTTTTTTATTTTTTTTGTTGCTATAGCAACAAGAATTTTTGACGTAGGAACAAAATGAAATGACGTGCATAATGTCCATATTTCCATCTATCCATGTTTCAAGTTTCATGAAAAAATATGAAGAACTTTAAAAGTTATCATAGGATCCAGAAAACCACCATTTTAAGCAGTATTTCTAGTCTATTTGTTGCCATAGCAACCAGAATTTTTGACGTAGAAACAAAATGAAATAACGTGCATAATGTTCATATTGCCATCTATCCATGTTTCAAGTGTCATGAAAAAATATTAAGAACTTTTTAAGTTATTGCAGGATCCAGAAAAGTGGGACTGACTCACAGACAGACAGACACACAGAGCGAAACCATAAGTCCCCTCCGGTGAAACCGGTAGGGGACAAAAATACGTATCTAAGTGGCACGTGCATTATGCCCAGTTTTCTCAGAACACGACTCAATTCTGTCCATTCTGCTCTGTAACACGACTAGTAAAATACAACATAACACAGTCTACACTAGAAAGAATGCCCACATTTATCAGACGGCTGATTCAAATGGATTGGATTTCCTGTATATCTGCGTAGGTGGGGCCTGCAAGTGACGCGTTGGAGAGGTGGGGCTAACAACCATGGGACTGGAGGGAAAACCACTGTACTCCGGTGACACTATGTTGCCCGTGGCAACTGGGCTAGTTGGGGTCATGACCCCTGGTTCTGAGCGCGCTCGCGACCGCTTAAAAGAAAACTTCTTATGCGAAGAGTGACCTTGAATGGATGGGGCATTTTCAGCTGTGGGAGAGTTTGGGTTTGATTTGATGTTGAGATTGGTTTTTAGTTTGTTAAAGAGTTTTTTCGGTCGAATTCTCTTCGTACCTGACGATGGTGATGTAATATTGCGAGTGGGTGAGGTGGGACTCTTAGCGTTGTCTAGAATGGAGCTGTGCCGTGACCCACTGCTTGACTCCGAGGTCTGACCTCCCAACGGTATGGACTCCATGAAATCATAGTCTGGCCTCCATTCTCCGACCTCATATGCCACAATGGAGGCATGATCGAGCTTTCCTGGTGATTCAGACATCTTCGAGACAATCTCTGAATCCCTCTTCTGCTTGTCGTTTTGAGACATTTTCTTGCGCTTGTAGAGTTCCGGATTCTCTAGCACTTTCCTCTTCGGATCCGTCACCATGAGAACATGCTGCACCATGGCGCTGCACAACTCCTGAGCTGAAATCTGCTCCTCGGTGGCAAGTTCGTGTTCATGTAACACACGCTCCATTTCCTTCATTGCATACACATGTCTTTCCTTTGGCTGCATAACGGGCTTTCCAGCAATACTGTACGCAGAGCCAGAAGGCCCCATTTCCTGGTCTTCATCAGCTTCCACAAGCCCAGGCTCAACACTATTGCTTTGACCGTCCTTGATGTCTAAGGGGGCCGCAGCGATTTTGGTCACAACCGGATCATAATTGTCTGATATCCCATCTGTGGTCAGGAACACGATGTCGCCCGGATTGGCGAAGCTAAGTCCGTATGTGAGATTGTGGAGTTCGGGATTTCTCCCTTCTACTGGTCCGATGGCGCCTCCCGCGTCTCGAATGTCACGGACGATGGAAACATTGTGGGAGCCCTGGGTGACTTCTCGAATGCCTGGAAATAAAGAGTGCTCCATCATGTTAGTTTACCATTTCCGACTCAGAAACGCATTTTGATTCTTTTTTGGTCCCTTAGATACTGATTAGCAGCACACAGCATAAAACCTGAAAAGTCTGCAAGTTATCTGGTAGATACATTGCTAACTTAATAGTTTAATATGTTTGATAGATGGACCATATTTCAGCCACATGATAGTGACCAATGTCATTTTCTTGGCCAAATGAACCATGTTGTTTTGTGCATGTTTTGCATATAAGTTAAATTAAGTTAATTTTAGTTTAAACATTAAAACACAATGAACAAAGAATCACAACAGTGTTGTGAGTGATACGATGCAAACGCAAAATAAGCTGCCCAACCAAAAATAAATTAATGACAGAAGATGTAGCCATGCTGTCTACTTACTCGATTACGACAGAAGATGTAGCCATATCGGTCAAGATAACCTGATTATGACAGAAGATGTAGCCATAGCTGTCTACTTACCCTGATTATGACAGAAGATGTAGTCATAGTTGTCAACTTACCCTGTTTATGACAGAAAATGTAGCCATTGCTGTCAACTTACCCTGAATATGACAGAAGATATAGCCATAGCTGTCAACTTACCCTGATTATGACAGAAGATGTAGCCATAGCTGACAACTTAAACTGATTATGACAGTGTGAGTCAGCTATGGCTAGCCATAGCTGTCTACTCACCCTGTTTATGACAGAAGATGCAGCCATAGCTGTCTGCTCACCCTGGTTATGACAGAAGATGCATCCATAGCTGTCTACTCACCCTGGTTATGACAGAAGATGCAGCCATAGCTGTCTACTTACCGTGGTTATGCCAGAATATGCAGCCATAGCTGTCTACTCACCCTGGTTATGACAAAAAATGTAGCCTAAGCTGTCAACTTACCCTGATTATGACAGAATATGTAGCCATAGCTGTCTACTTACCCTGGTTATGACAGAAGATGCAGCCATATCTGTCTACTTACCATGGTTATGACAGAAGATGCAGCCATAGCTGTCTACTTACCCTGATTATGACAGAGCTGTCAACTTACCCTGGTTATGACAGAAGATGTAGCCATAGCTGTCAACTTACCCTGATTATGACTGAAGATGCAGCCATAGCTGTCTACTTACCCTTATTATGACAGAAGATGTAGTCATAGCTGTCAACTTACCCTGTGTATGACAGAAAATGTAGCCATAGCTGTCAACTTACCCTGATTCTGACAGAAGATGTAGCCATATCTGTCAACTTACCCTATTCATGACAGAAGATGTAGCCATAGCTGTCTTCTTACCGTGGTTATGACAGAAGATGCAGTCATAGCTGTCTACTCACCCTGGTTATGACAGAAGATGCAGCCATAGCTGTCTACTCACCCTGGTTATGACAGAAGATGCAGCCATAGCTGTCTACTTGCCGTGGTTATGACAGAAGATAGAGCCGTAGCTGTTTACTTACCGTGGTTATGACAGAAGATGTAGCCATAGCTGTCTACTCACCCTGGTTATGACAGAAGATGCAGCCATAGCTGTCTACTCGCCCTGGTTATGACAGAAGATGCAGCCATAGCTGTCTACTTACAGTGCTTATGACAGAAGATACAGCCATAGCTGTCTTCTTACCCTGATGATGACAGAAGATGCAGCCATAGCTGTCAACTTACCCTGTTTATGACAGAAAATGTAGCCATAGCTGTCAACTTACCCTGAATATGACAGAAGATGTAGCCATAGCTGTCAACTTACCCTATTCATGACAGAAGATGTAGCCATAGCTGTCTACTTACCTTGGTTATGACAGAAGATGCAGCCATTGCTGTCTACTCACCCTGGTTATGACAGAAGATGCAGCCATAGCTGTCCACTTACCATGGTTATGACAGAAGATGTAGCCATAGCTGTCAACTTACCCTATTCATGACAGAAGGCGTAGCCAAAGCTGTCTACTTACGCTGGTTATGACAGAAGATGCAGCCATAGCTGTCTACTCACCCTGGTTATAACAGAAGATGCAGCCATAGCTGTCTACTCACCATGGTTATGACAGAAGATGCAGCCATAGCGGTCTACTTACCGTGGTTATGATAGAAGATGCAGCCATAGCTGTCTTCTCACCCTGGTTATGACAAAAGATGTAGCCATAGCTGTCAACTAACCCTGTTTATGACAGAAGATGCAGCCATAGCTGTCTTTTTACCGTGGTTATGACAGAAGATGCAGCCATAGCTGTCTACTCACCCTGGTTATGACAAAAAATGATGCCTAAGCTGTCAACTTACCCTGATTATGACAGAATATGTAGCCATAGCTGTCTACTTACCCTGGTTATGACAGAAGATGCAGCCATATCTGTCTACTTACCATGGTTATGACAGAAGATGCAGCCATAGCTGTCTACTCACCCTGATTATGACAGAGCTGTCAACTTACCCTGGTTATGACAGAAGATGTAGCCATAGCTGTCAACTTACCCTGATTATGACTGAAGATGCAGCCATAGCTGTCTACTTACCCTTATTATGACAGAAGATGTAGCCATAGCTGTCAACTTACCCTGATAATGACAGAAGATGCAGTCATAGCTGTCTACTAACCTTGGTTATGACAGAAGATGTAGAAATAGCTGTCTACTTACCATGGTTATGACAGAAGATGCAGCCATAGCTATCTACCTACCCTGGTTACAACAGAAGATACAACCATAGCTGTCTAATTTGCATGGTTATGACAGAAGATGCAGCCATAGCTGTCTACTTATCATGGTTATGACAGAAGATGCAGCCATAGCTATCTACCTACCCTGGTTATGACAGAAGTTGCAGCCATTGCTGTCTACTCTACCTGATTATGACAGAAGATGCAGCCATAGCTGTCTACTTACCGTGGTTATGACAGAAGATGCAGCTATGGCTGTCTACTCACCGTGGTAATGACAAAAGATGTAGCCATAGCTGTCCACTTACCATGGTTATGACAGAAGATGCAGCCATAGCTGTCTACTTACCATGGTTATGACAGAAGATGCAGCCATAGCTGTCTACTTATCATGGTTATGACAGAAGATGCAGCCATAGCTGTCTACCTTCCGTGGTTATGACAGAAGATGTAGCCATAGCTGTCTACTTACCGTGATTATGACAGAAGATGTAGCCATAGCTGTCCCCCACGTTGAGAGAGCACACTGCGAACTGTCTAGACTTGCTGACAGGGACAACCAGACAAGCACACAGTGTGGTGAGGCCCCCCTCTCTCTCCAGTATCTCCTCATGCGCCTTGTCCAGCGACTTGCGAAGGATTGCAAATATGTCCTGAAAACACGTCATACAGTGTTTTTTGTTTCACCATTTTGGGAATGGGACCATGGCCCTTTGGATTGGGTATAAATGCAACATTTATAAAATTGGATGGCAAAGGTGTCCTGAATGGGGCATAGCAAACATGTCAGGAATATTTACACAGAATTTATTGTATAAGACGGAAAGCATTTCCGCTTTATACAATTTTACCATCTGATAAATAAAACATTGGGCATGTTAGGTTAATATTCAGACAATATATTTTATTGCCAAGGACATAATATTGCAAAAATAGCTAGGAAAATGTTATGAAGGCATGTAGTTAGAAAATGACAAAATGGTTTTATCTACGAAAATTTGATAATACTTTTTTAAGTACAATTAATCAAGTGTCCAGGTATTTTATGCATAATGGTGTAGAAATAACCCACACTATGGAAATACGGGGCTTAATGCGTGTGCATAAATTGCTGTCCCAGATTAGCCTGTGAAGCATAATCAGGGAAGACACTTTCTGGCTTAACTGGATTGTAAGAAGAGACTTCATTGAAAAGAAAACATTCTATAAAGTCTAAAGTGTTGTCCCTTACTAGCCCGTGCAGCCTTGATTTTCCCAGAGCAAGGCTAACATACTGAAAACACCTCATAGGAGAAGTTCAACTGACAAATCTGTCGTGTTCTGCGAAAACAGGGCTTAATGCATGTGCATAAAATGTCATCACAGATTAGCCTGTTCAGTCCGCACAGGCTAATCAGGGACGACACTTTCCGCTTTTATGACATTTTTTGTTTAAATGAAGTCTCTTCTTAGCAAAAATCCACTTTAGGCGGAAAGTTTCGTCCCTGATTAGCCTATGCGGACTGCACAGGCCAATCTGGGACGACACTTTACGCACATGCATTATGCCCAGTTTTCTCAGAAGGCGACTCATATCTGTTGTAATTGTCAAACCCATCTAAGAAGATCTTACGTGAGTGGAGGCAGGTGGCCTGGCCAGGGTGAAGATGCGAGTGTTGATGTACTCCATGCTACCATGGAGAGCTGCGCGGGCCGCCAAACGGGACTTCTCACCCCAGTTGACCCCGTCGGCAATCAGCATGACACAGTTGTTGCCCCTAGCGCACACTGCAAACGCGTCGGCTACAGGGTCACCTAAAGTATGGTATGTTGTTACATACACAAGAGCTTTACTCTGTAAAAAATGGGCTTAATTAATGTGCTGGATTTCATACAAGCAGAAAGTGATGTCACTAATGAGCCTGTGAAGACTGCACAGGCTAATCTGGGACGACATTTTAAACTTATATATTCATTCAGCCCAGTTTTTCAGAATATGACTCATATACAAATGTTGTATTTTGATAACATGACTTTGCTTCTGTTTGCCTAAATGTGAGTCATATTTCTATGTTTAATTGTGTGTGTTTTTTATTGTAAACATTTTTATTCTTAAAAAAGCTAAGAGCTTTAAATATTTCAGTTTTTAAGCATGATTTTGAATGTTATTCTGATGCAACAAAGTAGACAGATTTAAACAAATTATTGAGTAACTGCCCAGAAACTAAGTACATTTACTAATTATTGGATTTCCTATTGTCTCTGTTGTGCCAAGATACATTTGTATGAGAAAAATGCAAAATACACTGGAAGAAACATGTGATCAATAAATAAGCTCAATTTCCGAGCATATGAAATATTAATTCTGGGATTCGTGTCCCATTCATCATACTTTGTTTTCCTATGTTCGACTTTGCTTATCATCTAATATCTGATATCCTGGCTAATTCATTATTATGTCTTTGTACCCAATATGATAGCAAAGTGGGATATTGATCCAAATGTCAGCCAGCTATTATAATTAATAGGTCCCCAGAAATCTCTCTGTTGCTAGCGATACAAAAGCGAAACAAAAGTATCTGTTACATGATATAACTCGCATTTTCAGAAGACATTTTTGTGCAAATTTCTGATCAACATTAATTTTGCTGGAACTGCTTTGAAGCAATTACTGAACCGAGTTTACTGTTAAATGCCTTACATTTGGGCCTGTCAAGAAAAATGGGGCTTTATGCATGTGGGTCAAGTGTCCTCCCAGATTAACCTGTGTAGTCCCACACCGGGGCCTGGTAGGCTTATCAGAGACACCACCTTCCACATAGACAGGATTTTCGGTTAGAAAACACTTCCTTTGAACAAAAAATTCCATACAAGCGAACAGTGTCATTCCTGCTTAGTCTATGATGACTGCACTTTACGCACATGCATACAGCCCTGAATGGAGCTCTTTTCTATGGTCATAATGGTTTTAAAGATAGGCACATCACCAGGAGTTGGTGGGTTAGATCAATACATGAGCAGTGTTAAAACGATCCTTCTCAAATACAGCCTTGACACAGACTGAAAGACAGTGAAAGTGTCTCAGTTAGTCAAGTTATTTGGACACCAGGGCTTTTTTCTTTCTTTAGCAAGGGCCTTATATAGACCCCTTCCCCCCAGATAAAGTTTCCTTCCCCTAAGAGAATTTCTTTAAAATGATGCAATTTTCCCCAAATTTCAAGCTTACATTGTACTTTGGGAAAATTCTTCCCTTTTTTCAGTTTTGTTGATAATTTTGTACTCCAAAGTGGAAGGCAAGGCCCTTTCCCCAAATCGAGAAAAAAGCCCAGGACACAATCGAATTTAACAGGGTAGTCCAAGAGACAGCTATAATATCCCTGCTGGACGTTCTTTTGACCTTGAAGTGCGCCATTGATTTTGAAGCAACCTGATTGACTCTAGACTTAAAAGACATTTTCTGAATGACATTTGACATTTCAATAAAAGTCTTCAATTGGTAAAGGGGATATGAAGCAGATACAAGAACTAAATTGATGACATTTCAGAGAGACCTAGTAGTTGACCTTGACTTTACACCAGAGTGATTGACCTTTGCCTGCCATGACTTGAAACATTGCACTCAGGAAACCCTTCCATATACATGAAGGTAGAAGACACAAAACTGGAGGCTGAAAGTGTTGTCCTAAATACATGACCTTGACCTTGACAGATGCATGCCTTCTGCACACAACTCTAAATAACTTTATAACAGAATTAGCCTCACTCCTTTGTGATGATGTGATTTTATTTGCTTTCCGACTTCAATATACAATTGTTTTAAGTCACATAATGTAGTTGATAAAAAATTAGGGTCTGTCATGTTAGTGGAAATAATATAAAAAAAATTCTCACACCTAAACAACCAAACCAGTGTTTCCATTTTGGGAATGGGGCCAGGTTCCTTTGGATTGTGAACATTTGCGTTGTTTTGACTAAAATTGGGAAATTAGTATTCATGTTGCTTTGCAAACAAATGCTTCAAAATTGAGAATAAAAGAATTTTCAGTACTATTTTTACTAAGGTTGAACTTATATAGCTTGATGCGCGATGAACAAAATGTTGAGATACATTTATTTTTTTTAACTTTAATAGGGAAATTTTAGGTCCCATTTGGGAAAGAAAAAAAAAAATTCCATTGGGTATGGGGCTGAATACCGGACCCGATTTTGAATGAAATAACACACTGAAAACAGTAGTTGGAGACGAAGATGAAAGCATGCATTTCAAGCAAGCTGAAAAGTTCATTCAGAACATCTTGAAAGAATGACACATTAGTGCAACATGAACATGGGGTAACATAATGCACACACCAAAGTATAAACAACTTAGAACATGTGTACAAATCCATCAATACAACAAAAGGAACACTCAAGTCAATGACTATGGTGCAGCCATTTCCTGTTCAGAACCATAAATAAAGTGCAGTGTTTTTTTTAAAGAGTCACACACAAATAATCCCAAACAGATTAGTAATTTGAATAATCCATGTATTAATAGAAAATCTTCTTACGATTTTCCCCTTTTACTAGGTCTAAATATTTGTTTTTTTCATATTGGATAAGTTGCAATCATAAAAATGTCCCACAGAACTCTTGATTTGTACTCTTAAAGCGCCCCCTTTTCACGTTTTGCTAAATTGACAAAATTAAACAAGAGCAGTCAGAGGACAGCGCGCTCGACTATTCGAGTTCTTGACAGTATAACGTAAGCCATCATGGAGAGGGGGGGGATAATGTGGGTGTGTGATCAATTAATAGATGATTTTTCAAAAATAAGAAAAAAAAAATGGGGGGGGGGGGAGAGGAGGGTATAATGTTGGTGTGTGATCATTTAATAGATGATCTATCAAAAATAAGGGAAAAAAAAAGGGAGGGGGGAGGTTCTAGGGGGGGGGGTTCTTGAGGGGGGGGGGAGGGGGGGGGGGGGCGTGGGGGATGGTTTGGGTGGAGTGCATTGTGGTATGTAAGGTTAGTGTTGTTTTGTCAAACTTAAACATAGATTTATCAATAATATGCATATTCTAATTATAAAAGGGGCCATAATTCTGTCAAAATGATTGATAAAGTTATCTGCTCTTGTTTATAGGTTGGGGTCATGTTGGTTAACAAGTATGCAAAATATGAAAGCAATATGTCAAGGGACACGGAAAATATTTGGGGTAGTACACAAACTTTAACATAGATTTATCAATAATATGCATATTCTAAGTATAAAAGGGGCAGTAATTCTGTCAAAATGCTCGATACAGTTGTCTGCTCTTGTTTATAGGCTGGGGTCATGATTGTTAACAAGTATGCAAAATATGAAAGCAATATGTCAAGGGACACAGGCAATATTTGGGGTAGTACGCAAACTTTAACATAGATTTATCAATAATATGCATATTCTAAGTATAAAAGGGGCCATAATTCTGTCAAAATGCTTGATACAGTTGTCTGCTCTTGTTTATAGGTTGGGGTCATGATGGTAAACAAGTATGCAAAATATGAAAGCAATATGTCAAAAGACATTGAAAAAATATTTGGGGTAGTACGCAAACTTTAACATTTGCACGCAAACGGACACGGGAACGCCGACACCGGGGTGAGTATTCTTGTTGCTTTGCAAACAAATGCTTCAAAATTGAGAATAAAAGAATTTTCAGTACTATTTTTACTAAGGTTGAACTTATATAGCTTGATGCGCGATGAACAAAATGTTGAGATACATTTATTTTTTTTAACTTTAATAGGGAAATTTTAGGTCCCATTTGGGAAAAAAAAAAAAAATTTCCATTGGGTATGGGGCTGAATACCGGACCCGATTTTGAATGAAAAAACACACTGAAAACAGTAGTTGGAGACGAAGACGAAAGCATGCATTTCAAGCAAGCTGAAAAGTTCATTCAGAACATCTTGAAAGAATGACACATTAGTGCAACATGAACATGGGGTAACATAATGCACACACCAAAGTATAAACAACTTAGAACATGTGTACAAATCCATCAATACAACAAAAGGAACACTCAAGTCAATGACTACGGTGCAGCCATTTCCTGTTCAGAACCATAAATAAAGTGCAGTGTTTTTTTTAAAGAGTCACACACAAATAATCTCAAACAGATTAGTAATTTGAATAATCCATGTATTAATAGAAAATCTTCTTACGATTTTCCCCTTTTACTAGGTCTAAATATTTGTTTTTTTCATATTGGATAAGTTGCAATCATAAAAATGTCCCACAGAACTCTTGATTTGTACTCTTAAAGCGCCCCCTTTTCACGTTTTGCTAAATTGACAAAATTAAACAAGAGCAGTCAGAGGACAGCGCGCTCGACTATTCGAGTTCTTGACAGTATAACGTAAGCCATCATGGAGAGGGGGGGGGGGGGGGATAATGTGGGTGTGTGATCAATTAATAGATGATTTTTCAAAAATAAGAAAAAAAAAATGGGGGGGGAGAGGAGGGTATAATGTTGGTGTGTGATCATTTAATAGATGATCTATCAAAAATAAGGGAAAAAAAAAGGGAGGGGGGGGGGGGTTCTAGGGGGGGGGTTCTTGGGGGGGGGGCGTGGGGGATGGTTTGGGTGGAGTGCATTGTGGTATGTAAGGTTAATGTTGTTTTGTCAAACTTAAACATAGATTTATCAATAATATGCATATTCTAATTATAAAAGGGGCCATAATTCTGTCAAAATGATTGATAAAGTTATCTGCTCTTGTTTATAGGTTGGGGTCATGTTGGTTAACAAGTATGCAAAATATGAAAGCAATATGTCAAGGGACACAGAAAATATTTGGGGTAGTACACAAACTTTAACATAGATTTATCAATAATATGCATATTCTAAGTATAAAAGGGGCAGTAATTCTGTCAAAATGCTTGATACAGTTGTCTGCTCTTGTTTATAGGCTGGGGTCATGATTGTTAACAAGTATGCAAAATATGAAAGCAATATGTCAAGGGACACAGGCAATATTTGGGGTAGTACGCAAACTTTAACATAGATTTATCAATAATATGCATATTCTAAGTATAAAAGGGGCCATAATTCTGTCAAAATGCTTGATACAGTTGTCTGCTCTTGTTTATAGGTTGGGGTCATGATGGTAAACAAGTATGCAAAATATGAAAGCAATATGTCAAAGGACATTGAAAAAATATTTGGGGTAGTACGCAAACTTTAACATTTGCACGCAAACGGACACGGGAACGCCGACACCGGGGTGAGTAGGATAGCTCCACTATATATATTTCATATATAATAGTCGAGCTAAAAATGTTTCAGATTCGCAAATGTTTGTTGTAGGTGTGATATTTGTGAGGAAATAATAATACTAAACATTTACCATGCTCTAAAATATCCATTATAATTATTATGCATCTTTTGAAGATTAAACAAGATTTCTTTGAGAAACACAATGCCCCCCAGTAAGCCAAATATGAAGTTGCTATGTAGTTAATCAGGGTTGCCACCAACCTGATGAAATAAAATTCCCTGACTTTTCACTGACTTTTCCCTGACCAAATCTTGGTTTTCACTGACTAATTTTGGGACATATTCAGCCTCCTCCTCCCGATACAGCTGACCAATTCCACCCATTTAATGTTTCTTTTATTCTTTAACATATAATATTTAACAACTAACAAAGCAGTACTACTTGTACACTTATCTATGCATGATGCAAGGCTATATAGTCTGAAAATCAATAGGGGTCATCTGCGAGTCATGATCAATCTACACATGAAGTTTCATGATCCTAGGCGTATGCGTTCTTGAGTTATCATCCGGAAACCATTTTACTATTTCGGATCACCGTGACCTTGACCTTTGACCTAGTGACCTCAAAATCAATAGGGGTCATCTGCGAGTCATGATCAATGTACCTATGAAGTTTCATGATCCTAGGCCCAAGCGTTCTTGAGTTATCGTCTGACAACCATCTGATGGACGGACGGACCGACCGACCTACCGACCGACCGACATGAGCAAAGCAATATACCCCCTCTTCTTCGAAGGGGGGCATAAAAACCTGAAAATTATAAAGCGTTGTAATGTTGAGTTGGGGGTTACTTTTTTTTTTTTTTTTTTTTTTTTTTTACTGGAGATATTTAGATCCTCCAATGTTTACATTTATCAATATAAAGCATTTAATGTCAAACTTCAATACATGCCAAAATTTGTGAAAAGGCCCCTTTACCAGTTCCTACAAATGTTTTAAGGACCACAACCAACTCTTTTTATTAATAATAAGTTATTGACTGATACAAACTACAGACTGTTTAACGATGTCAAGCGATTTTTGTTTCCTACTTGGGAAAAGTACCCGTACCAGCCCAACTGGGAAACATTAGTGCAAAAAATCTAACCTTGGGAATTCACTTTGTGAAGTCTTCAGATTGGGATATTGGTGTATTTGATTTGTTAATAACAAATACTTGAAAATTGATTGAAACTTAGTGTTGTCAAGTTGTCAATATTATATTCACTTACAGTTGGTTCAAGCCATAGAGCTGCATAAGGATTATTATTTAGTGTTTTTTTCCATATTGGGGAAGTGTTGTTTTCCTGTACAGTATAAAGAATGAAAAAAAATTCACTTTTTATGTTCTCTCATAAATAAATACACAACTATCAATACTCACCTGACATTTTTCTATTCAAAGGGATGCTGTTCATATAGGGATATACAGATCCCATTGGCTTTCTGTCTCATACATAGATACACATGATGTCATCTATCAATTCTCACCTGACATTTTCCCATTCACAGGATGCTGCTCATACAGGGATATACAGATCCCATAGGCTTTCTGCTCTTTCACATTCCATCTAGTGGCCCCTGCGATCTCCCCATTGGAACCTACAAAACATAAAACTTGTTACTTGTAAATTAGCCTTGCTCTGGGGCAAACGGGGCTTAATGCATGCCAAAAAAATGTGTTGTCCCTGATAAGCCTGTGCAATCTGTTTTGTTGTTATTTGAAGTAATAATATAAGCTACTACATTTACTGACACATATGTAAATGATATGACACATCATACAAGAGTATATGTATATGTCCTAATTTACCATTTTCTGTTTCATAAAAAGAACATCCTGGATATTCTAAATTTACAAACTAGTTGCACTGAACACATATTTTAGAATAACATTTGTTCCTAAATGACATCATACTAAATGCTGATGTCTTTTATCAACCAAACATGGTAAACAAAACATATGTTTAATCTTGTATTTACCATTTACAATTAACGAGAATATTATAATTTAAGGATAAATGTAATAACATGATTTTATAAGTGTAGGTGAAAACAAGAGTCGTATTCGTCAGAAACACGATGCCCCCTATTGCGCCGCTTTGAAATATTTCATTTTTATTACCTTTGACCTTGAAGGATGACCTTGACCTTGAACTTCCATCAATCAAAATGTGCAGCTTTATGAGAACGCCACTTTATTTATTTTATTATTTTTTTTGACCTTTGACCTTGAAGGATAACCTTGACCTTAAACTTCCACCACTCAAAATGAGCATATTCATGAGAATGCAGCATTGAAAATTATTATTTTATTTTATTTTTTTTTACCTTTGACCTTGAAGGATGACCTTGACCTTGAACTTCCACCACTCAAAATGTGCAGCTTCATGAGATAAATATGCATGCCAAATATCAAGTTGCTATCTTCAATATTGGAAAAGTTATGGCCAATGTTAAAGTTTTCGGACGGACAGACGCCATATATTTGACATTTGACCTTGAAGGATGACGTTGACCTTCACATTTCACCACTCAAAATGTTCAGCTCTATGAGATACACATGCATGCCAAATATCAAGTTGCTATCTTCAATAGTGAAAAAGTTATGGCCAATGTTAAAGTTTTTGGACGGACGGACAGACGTCATATATTTGACATTTGACCTTGAAGGATGACCTTCACCACTCACCACTCAAAATGTGCAGCTCCATGAGATGCACGTGCATGCCAAATATCAAGTTGCTACATGTATCTTCAATATTGAAAAAGTTATGGCTAATGTTAAAGTTTTCGGACGGACAGACGCCATATATTTGACATTTGACCTTGAAGGATGACGTTGACCTTCACCTTTCACCACTCAAAATGTTCAGCTCCATGAGATACACATGCATGCCAGATATCAAGTTGCTATCTTCAATAGTGAAAAAGTTATGGCCAATGTTAAAGTTTTTGGACGGATGGACAGACGGCATATATTAGACATTTGACCTTGAAGGATGACCTTGGCCTTCACCTCTCACCACTCAAAATGTGCAGCTCTGTGAGATGCACATGCATGCCAAATATCAAAATGCTATCTTCAATATTGAAAAAGTTATGACCAATGTTAAAGTTTTCGGACGGACAGACGCCATATATTTGATATTGACCTTGAAAGATGACCTTCACCGTCGCCTTTCACCACTAAAAATGTTCAGCTCCATGAGATGCACGTGCATGCCAAATATCAAGTTGCTACATGTATCTTCAATATTGAAAAAGTTATGGCTAATGTTAAAGTTTTCGGACGGACAGACGCCATATATTTGACATTTGACCTTGAAGGATGACGTTGACCTTCACCTTTCACCACTCAAAATGTTCAGCTCCATGAGATACACATGCATGCCAGATATCAAGTTGCTATCTTCAATAGTGAAAAAGTTATGGCCAATGTTAAAGTTTTTGGACGGATGGACAGACGGCATATATTAGACATTTGACCTTGAAGGATGACCTTGGCCTTCACCTCTCACCACTCAAAATGTGCAGCTCTGTGAGATGCACATGCATGCCAAATATCAAAATGCTATCTTCAATATTGAAAAAGTTATGACCAATGTTAAAGTTTTCGGACGGACAGACGCCATATATTTGATATTGACCTTGAAAGATGACCTTCACCGTCACCTTTCACCACTAAAAATGTTCAGCTCCATGAGATACACATGCATGCCAAATATCAAGTTGCTATCTTCAATAGTGAAAAAGTTATGGCCTTTGTTAAAGTTTTTTTCGGACGGATGGACAGACTTACCGACATACTGACTGACCGACAGTTCAACTGCTATATGCCACCCTACCGGGGGCATAAAAACAAAGTAAGTTTTTCCATAATGTGCCACAGACAGTGCAGCACAAGCCTTGCTGAACCATTTGAGCCTTGTTCTGGGAAAATGGGACTTAATGCATTAGCTTAACTCTTTCCCCATCAGAAGCAAAGTGAAAATGGCTTTTGCAACCAGCATAAAACCAGAACAGCCTGCGAGTGACTCGCAGTCTGTTCAGGTTTTAAGCTGTTTGCTGCTCATCAGTATCTAAGGGATGGAGATGAAGCCTTTAAAATTTGAATCTAGTAAGAAAGGTCTTTAATTTAATTAAACTTTCTAAGTGATTACAAATGCTTCAAAATACGTTTCTAACTAAGGGGTAAAGGGTTTAAGTGACATCCTAGATAAGTCTGCACAGGCTAATGACAGACTGCACTTTCTGCCTTAACTGCATTTACATGTTACTGGATATTTGTAAAGATGAGACTTATACAAAAAATACCATAAAAACGTTAAGTGTCGTCTCTATGTACCCTAAGCCTTTGGGTAAAAACATTCTGCATAATGCTGTAAGCTCCACGTCTCAGAACAAGGTTAGCATACTCTTTATGCAACACTCATATAATATTTTCATTTAAATGTTTTTGTCTGGCAAAATGATTCATTCATGTCAATAAACATTTGTTGAAGTATTTCCTTATGAAGGTAATTGAACTCCATTGTTTTTTACAAAGTTCAAAGAGACATACTACAATTATGATATTCAAGAGTCATGACACTCCAAAAGACACTTCAAAGTTTTATGTCAATATTTGCAATTTGTTTAAAGTTTGTGTAAATAAAACTTAAAGCTGGATTTTTTGTGGTAATATCAACCTCTTATAGATAATAACAAGCAAATTCGTAGAATTGATATCCCCCGCAACATATGCTTTGTTTGAGGATGGGTGCAAATCGGACGGATGAACAAACTGACAGATATTTTTAAGATACAAAGGGCCATAACTCTGGTTTTAACAGATGCTGTACAATGCCATTTGGCGTGATACAAAATTTCAATGAAATACACCAAAGCACTTCCAAGATATGGCTCCGGACACAAAAGTGACGGACGGACGGACGAACAGCCGGACAATGCCAAAACAATATCCCTCCGCCTCTGGCGGGGGATATATACTCATATCAAGTTTATATGAAATCCGCCAAAGCACTTCCAAGATACGGCTCCGGACACAAAAGTGCCTATAGTAAAAAGCTTTTTTTCAAGATACAAAGGGCCATCACTCTGTTTTTAACAGATGGTGTACAATGCCATTTGGCGTGCATCATCCTCTTATGCATATATATACATGTACACATACCAAGTTTCAATGAAATCCGCCAAAGCACTTCCAAGATATGGCTCCGGACACAAAAGTGCCTATAGTAAAAAGCATTTTTTCAAGATACAAAGGGCCATTACTCTATTTTTAACAGATGGTGTACAATGCCATTTGGTGTGCATCATCCTCTTATGCATATATATACTCATACCAAGTTTCAATGAAATCCTCCAAAGCACTTCCAAGATATGGCTCCGGACACAAAAGTGCCTATAGTAAAAAGCATTTTTTCATGATATAAAGGGCCATAACTCTGTTTTTAACAGGTGTTGTACAATGCCATTTGGCGTGCATCATCCTTTAATGCATATATATACTCATACAAAGTTTCAATGAAATCCTCCAAAGCACTTCCAAGATATGGCTCCGGACACAAAAGTGCCGGACGGACGGAAGGACGGACAGACAGCCGGACGGACGGACAACGCCAAAACAATATCCCTCCGCCTCTGGCGGGGGATTATTATTTGCACATACAAAGCTAATGAATCACATGTTGTAGCTGCAACAACATTACAACCTTCACTGCTGGTGTTGCTGTCAAACCCTCTGAATGAACATGGTCATGACATATGTATATGACATAGAAGGTTATAACATTATAAGAGAGGTTAATTCCTAACAGGGACCACAAATTGTAACCTTGAACCTAACAGTCAGCAGTGATATTTTTTCTTTATATTCCACAGCCAGTGCCTTTGGGAAATATAGCACGATAAAGCATGAAATGGAGGAAAATGAGACAAGTTTTATTATCATAAATAACAATATTCCGATTTTTCTTAAGCGCATATTTAACTGCAGTATTAAAGTAATAGTATTAAGAGCTATGGTATTATATTGCTGTACAATAAACTCAATAAACTAATTACAATGTATTAAGTTAATTGAAATAGTTTGGAACCTTTTTGGGGAAATTCTGTTAAGATTTTTTTGGGGAATACAATTTAGCTGTGCTCTGTGAAAAGCGGGTTTAACTCTTTCAGTGCTGGAACTGAATTTTGAAGGCCTTTACAAACAGTTTGGATCCTGATGAGATGCCACAGAACATGGCGTCTCATCAGGATCCAAACTGTTTGCTGTTCTGATAGTATTCTTTGAAAAAAAAATCGAAGAAAATGCAAATTTTAGAAATTCAGAAGACGACATTTAAGCAGATGACAAATTTCCCAGCATGCAAAGGGTTAATGCATATGCGTGGAGTGTCATCCCAGATTAGTCTGTGCAGTCTGTGCAGGCTTATCTGGGACGACACTTAACCCACATGCATTAAACCCAGTTTCCACATAGCATGGTTCCATTGTAATGGGGAAACAGCCTCTAATAGGCAGTCGTTTTGGACAAAGAATCACTGCTCTGGCTCATAATGCATTACACTTCTGAACATAAATCCAAACTGGACACAATATATATTTTTGAAAAAAAGTGCTTAAGATCATTCCTTATATTTTATCTTCATGTGTATGACATGGAATTTTGACCATGACCAGAGACATTGAGACCTGTTCTAGTGTGGGACACCCCAAATTCTTACATTTTTTTACTTCTTCCAAGTCATTGTTCATGCATGCTGGATCAAGTTATTCTCAAGATATAGATCCTCCACACACACACACACACACACTAATGGGTGTTCCCGTGATATGGCCATTTATTATCAATAACGTATAAACAATTAAATTACAGGGGATGTATTTATGGCTATTTGAAATGAGTGGGGACTTACCATTAGCCTTGTTTTCGAAGCCAAATGCAAGTCCAGTATCTGGACCTGAGTAGCTTGCGAAGATCTCATCTGTCAAGGGTCCTACCTCTACCAGGGGTAAATCATCAAAGCGCTGACTGGAGTAAATTTCACTCCCAAACTGGATACTCCTGCAAAAGATTAGGCGTGCATTCTAGGAATACTGAACTAAATGCATGTGCGTAACATGTCATCCCATATTAGCCTGTGCAGTATGCACAGGCTAATCAGGGACGACACTTTCTGCTTATACCGTAACCGTAACCAGTTTTGTTTAAAAAAAGTCTCTTCATACCAAGGGATTTCAATTGAATCAGAATTCTGCTTTATGATGCAAGCATATTGATTTTTGTCACTTTTGACTCCTCCAAATTATCTGCCTTGCATCACTTGAAGCAAATGTTACAATGAAACTAACATAAAAATGTGCTTCATATTACACAAATTGTGTTTTTTAAAGAAATCAATTTTTTAACTAAGCAATTAATACTGTGGAGCAATCAACAAATATATATAAACAAAATATCTGGACTTCAGTATTTTGAATCCTACACATTTCATTCGACCCCTACAAATTTTAAGCGTTGTATCATTTGACTCCTGGTTTTCAAAAGCTGTATTTAAATCCCTAATACCCAAAATCCAATCTAGACTCAACAAGAAACCGTCAGAGACGGGTGATGCTCCCCAAAGTGTTTTTTGTCACAATATTGCACTATATATTCAGATAAAAGGAAATGTCTTGAGGGCACAGTAGTTGGGGGGACAATAATTTTTTTATAGAAAATTTCAAAGGGCCATAAATCTGTGAACAAGAAACTGTCGGAGACGGGTGATGCTCCCCAAAGTTTTTTTTTGTCACAATATTGCACTATATATTAAGATAAAAGGAAATGTCTTGAGGGCAAAGTAGTTGGGGGGACAATAATTTTTTTTATAGAAAATTTCAAAGGGCCATAACTCTGTGAAAAATCATCCCACCATAACCTGTGATAATATGCACATCTCCTCTTGGTAGTGAAGCTTCCCATAAAGTTTCATTGAATTCCGGTCATTAGTTGCTGAGAAATAGCCCGGACAAGAAATGCACTATATGTACAGTTAATGGAAAATTGCAAAGGGCCATAACTCTGTGAAAAATCATCCGATCAGAACCCGCTGATAATATGCACATCTCCTGTTGGTAGTGAAGCTTCCCATAAAGTTTCATGGAATTCCCGTCATAAGTTGGTGAAAAATAGCTCGGACAAGAGTTGCACTATATGTACAATGGAAAATTTCAAAGGGCCATAACTCTGTAAAAAATCATCCGACCAGAACCCGCTGATAATATGCACATCTCCTCTTGATAGTGAAGCTTCCCATAAAGTTTCATTGAATTCCGGTCATTAGTTTCTGAGAATAGCCCAGACAAGAATTGCACTATATGTTCAGTTAATGGAAAATTTTAAAGGGCCATAACTTTGTGAAAAATCATCCAACCAGAACCCGCTGATAATATGCACATCTCCTCTTGGTAGTGAAGCTTCCCATAAAGTTTCATTGAATTCCGGTCATTAGTTGCTGAGAAATAGCCCGGACAAGAATTGCTCTATATGTACAGTTAATGGAAAATTTCAAAGAGCCATCACTCTCTGAAAAATCATCCGACCAGAACTGGCTGATAATATGCACATCTCCCCTTGGTAGTGAAGCTTCCCATAAAGTTTCATTGAATTCCGGTCATTAGTTGCTGAGAAATAGCCCGGACAAGAATTGCACTATATGTACAGTTAATGGAAAATTTCAAAGGGCCATAACTCTGTGAAAAATCATCCGACCAGAACCCTATGATAATATGCACATCTCCTCTTGGTAGTGAAGCTTCCCATAACGTTTCATTGAATTCTGGTAATTAGTTGCTGAGAAATAGCCCGGACAAAAATTGTGCACGGACGGACGGACGGAAAGACGGACGGACACACGGACGAACAGACAAAGCGGCGATTTTTTGGGGGGAGCATATAAATCATCGGACTAGAACCCGCTGATAATATGCACATCTCCTCTTGGTAGTGAAGCTTCCCATAAAGTTTCTTTGAATTCCAGTCATTAGTTGCTGAGAAATAGCCCGGACAAGAATTGCACTATATGTACAGTTAATGGAAAATTTCAAAGGTCCATAACTCTGTGAAAAATCATTCGACCAGAACCTGCTGATAATATGCACATCTCCTCTTGGTATTGATGCTTCCCATAAAGTTTAATTGAATTCCGGTCATTAGTTGCTGAGAAATAGCCCGGACAAGAATTGCACTATATGTACAGTTAATGGAAAATTTCAAAGGGCCATAACTCTGTGCAGTGATTTTTTTTGCTTTAATTTGATACACCCTGTGCCATTTGAATTGGGAAAATAAGCGCGATAAACCGTGAAATTGGGAAAAATAGCGCGATAAACCATGAAATTGGGAAAAATTAAGCATTATAAATAGGATTATAAGTAACAGAAGTGATATTGTTTTTAAGTGCATGTTCAGGGAGTTTTCTAGAAAAGGAGTCTGGTCAAATTGTTTTTTTTCTTTAATCAATAAAAGTGGCAAGTTTGGGAATGATATATGGACAAAAATGACTAAATTCGAGTTATATATTTTGTAAGATGTTTAAAAAAAAAAATGTTGTGACCTAGATTTAAGAAATCATAATTAAGTTATATGAGACTTCTTTCTAAAAAAAAAAAAAAAAACATTTTTTTTTTTTTTTTTTTAGTTGGGCTTTTTTTGGGAAATTTTGGTCAGAATTTGGGGAAAAAATGTGTATTTTTGCGATTGGGAAGCAGCCGAAATTCGGCTGTAAATTTGAGCAAAAAAATCACTGCTGTGAAAAATCATCCGACCAGAACCCGCTGATAATATGCACATCTCCTCTTGGTAGTGAAGCTTCCCATAAAGTTTCATTGAATTCCGGTCATTAGTTGCTGAGAAATAGCCCGGACAAGAATTGCACAATATGTACAGTTAATGGAAAATTTCAAAGGGCCATAACTCTGTGAACAAGAGCACCGCCTTGCGGGTGCAGACCGCTCATTTACTTTCTTGTTAAAGGTGAAGGGACTCTCATTTTCAATCACAAAGGAGGGAGGGGTGGAGTGAAGAGGGGTGTATAGTGTGGGGGTGTGGACATTTATTACATTATCTTCCAAAAATGCGGAAAAAATGTAAAAAAATAAATAAATTTGGGGGGGGGGGGGTGGGGGGGGGATTCTTGGGTGCGATGGTTGGACGGTATTTCAAACATAAAATAATAAAAATAAATATTTGTGTTTTTTAACCGTTTCAAAAAAAAAATTGGGGGGTGTGGTGGGGGGGGGGGGGGTATAGTGTGAGGGTGTGGAGGTAATTTGTGAGATGATCTTAAAAAAAAAAACAAAAAAAAACAAGAGTGCCAAACTGTCACAAGATACGCCCGTTCGGAGGTTTTGGACACCATGCTTAATGCTTGAAATGCACTAAGTGACCTCGAGACCTAGTTATTGACCCGGCATGACCCATATTTGAACTTGACCTAGATATCATTTAGATGTAACATCTGACTAAATTTGGTGAAGATCAAATGAAAACTACTTCAATTAGAGAGCGGGCACCATGCTAAATGCTTGAAATTCATTATGTGTCCGATCGTGACCTCGTTTTTGACCCGGCATGACCCATATTCGAATTTGATCTACATATCATCTAGACTCAACTTCTGACCAAATTAGGTGATGATCAGATGCAAACTACTTCAATTAGAGAGCGGACACCATGCTAAATGCTTGAAATGCACTAAGTAACCTTGTGACCTAGTTTTTGACCCGGCATGACCCATATTCGAACTTGACCTAGATATCAACTAGATGCAACTACTGACCAAGTTTGGTGAAGATCGGATGAATACAATTTGAATTAGAGTCCGGACAAAGTGGCGCCGTTGAAAATGCACTAATTGACCCTATGACCTAGTTTTTGACCCGGCATGACCCATATTCGAACTTGGCCTATATATCAACTAGATGCAACAGCTGACCTAGTTTGGTGAAGATCGGATGAATACAATTTGAAATAGAGTCCGGACAAAGTGGCCCCTTTGAAAATGCACTTATTGACCCTATGACCTAGTTTTTGACCCGGCATGACCCATATTCGAACTTGGCCTAGATATCAACTAGATGCAACTGCTGACCAAGTTTGGTGAAGATCGGATGAATACAATTTGAATTAGAGTCCGGACAAAGTGATGCCTTCCGCCCGCCGCCCGCCGCCAAGGGGTTTCACATAATACGTCCCGTATTTTATACGGGCGTATAAAAACAACTTAGGGGGGGGATTCGGGGGGGGGGGGGGGATTCTTGGGTGCGATGGTTGGACGGTATTTCAAACATAAAATAATAAAAATAAATAGTTGTGTTTTTTAACCGTTTAAAAAAAAAATTTGGAGGGGGGTGGGGGGGGGTATAGTGTGAGGGTGTGGTGGTCATTTGTGAGATGAGATGTCAGGTAAAAGTAGTTTTGTCAAAGTATCAATCAAATCTAATCATTAATAAAGAAGTTATGGCAATTTTAGCAAAATTTAATAATTTGACCTTGAGAGTCAAGGTCATTCAAAGGTCAAGGTAAAATTCAACTTGCCAGGTACAGTAACCTCATGATAGCATGAAAGTATTTGAAATTTGAAAGCAATAGCCTTGATACTTAAGAAGTAAAGTGGATCGAAACACAAAATTTAACCATATATTCAAAGTTACTAAGTCAAAAAAGGGCCATAATTCCGTAAAAATGACATCCAGAGTTATGCAACTTGTCCTTTACTGTACCCTTATGATAGTTTGCGAGTGTTCCAAGTATGAAAGCAATATCTATGATACTTTAGGGCTAAAGTGGACCAAAACACAAAACTTAACCAAATTTACAATTTTCTAAGTATAAAGGGCCCATAATTCCGTCCAAATGCCAGTCAGAGTTACATAACTTTGCCTGCACAGTCCCCTTATGATAGTTAATAAGTGTTGCAAGTATGAAAGCAATAGCTTTGATACTGTAGGAATAAAGTGGACCTAAACACAAAACTTAACCAAATTTTCAATTTTCTAAGTATAAAAAGGGCACATAATTCTGTCAAAATGCCAGTCAGAGTTACATTACTTTGCCTGCACAGTCCCCTTATGATAGTTAGTAAGTGTTGCAAGTATGAAAGCAATAGCTTTGATACTTAAGGAATAAAATGGACCTAAACACAAAACTTAACCAAAATTTTCAATTTTCTAAGTATAAAAAGGGCACATAATTCTGTCAAAATGCACACCAGAGTTATCTAACTTTGCCTGTCCAGTCCCCTCATGATAGTAAGTAAGTGTACCAAGTTTGAATGCAATAGCATTGATACTTTCTGAGAAAAGTGGACCTAAACGCAAAACTTAACCGGACACCGACGCCAACGCCGACGCCAAGGTGATGACAATAGCTCATTTTTTTTTTTCAAAAAATAGATGAGCTACAAATCATCCGACCAGAACCCGCTGATAATATGCACATATCTTCTTGGTAGTGAAGCTTCCCATAAAGTTTCATTGAATTCCGGTAATTAGTTGCTGAGAAATAGCCCAGACAAGAATTTCACTATATGTTCAGTTAATGGAAAATTTCAAAGGGCCATAACTCTGTGAAAAATCATCCGACCAAAACCTGCTGATAATATGCACATCTTCTCTTGGTAGTGAAGCTTCCCATAAAGTTTCTTTGAATTCCGGTCATTAGTTGCTGAGAAATAGCCCGGACAAAAATTGTGCACGGACGGACACACGGACGGACAGACGAAGCGGCGGCTACATGTATATGCTCCCCCCAAAATAAATTTTGTCCCTAATTAGCCTCTGTGGACTGGCTAATCTGGGACGACATTTCATGCAAATGAATTAAGAACGATTTGTTTAGAGCAGGGCTCAAATGGTTAGGTTATTTCTTCGTATTACAATTCAAAATCTGACATGTACCTTAGTCCACCTACATGTAGTAGACATAAAAGATGAAGAAAAGTCATTTCCCAAGGTTTCTGATGTTTATATTTAGTTGGCTTTGTGAAATAATGATGGTATGAATTTTACGAGGCTGGGTCCTGTTGGAAAATGTGCAGGGTTTTACAAAAATTTGAAAATTAAGTGTTATTGTTGTTTTGCTAAAATATGCGTCAAAATTGTGAAAAAAAGTTTTTAGTATTATATTTACTTTAGGTAATACTGATATACTTGGATGGGAGATGAACAAAATGTTGAGATCTCCAATAACAACATTTAGGACTTCCTCAACGCTTTTTAAGTTTTTAATACAAGCTGCATTGAATATAATTATAGGCATATGCTGATAGTAGCCATCACCCTATATTGCATATTGTAATGTTGCGAAAAAGCTATTTTTTGGAGCACTCTCTAATGGCCGGGGCCGATTACTTGACCAGAATTTGAACGAGAAGAAAACACTGAGAAGTTTTAGATAATATTCAATTAAAAGTGACTGTATTTTGTAGTTGGTGATACATAAAATTATGTTTATATATATGTTATACATGTATATATGTTTTATATGACAGAATGTTTACATCATTCATATTTTTTACTAAATCTTCAATAAATAAAAGTTCTGGTGCAGCTGTAAGTTAAAACAAAAGACTATGATGGTCCTTTATCACTCACCTGAATAATAATGATGTTTTTTGTTCATTTCTATTGATCAGTTAAGTTGGTTAAAGTATGAAAAAGTTATGTAGAATGACAGTTTCATCATTTGGTAGCAGGGGTTTTTCTGCCTATTTTGGGGAAAGGAGTCTGACCAAATTGGGATTTTTTTATCGACAAAATTGGTCATTTTGGGAATTTTTGCTTCGATGAAACGGCTCATTTGGGAAAAAAATTGTGAATTTATCATGCTTAAATAATTCAGTGGTTTAACAAATAAATTTGTTTTTATTTGTTATTTTGTCTTCTTTATATAAACAGATACATATTGGGCATGTTCAACGTTTATTCAAGTACTGCAGTTTTGTTTTTCAGTTACAGTTACACTCTGAGATAAGAACTGAACAGTCAAAACCTTATAGCAGATATTTTTGACCAAAAAAAAACACTGGTTTGTCACACAAGTTATAAGACACTTCATTCTTAAAAAAAAAAAAAATTTTTTTTTTTGCAAATTGGGATTTTTTTTATAATTTCGGTTTGGGATCGGGTCCGTTTGCTTTAGGAGTGCCTCCGTTTTACGGAGGCGCAAACAGTGCTGAAAAACCCCTGGGTAGCCTTGTTTTGGTGCGTAAAAAAAGTGCACTTCATGTATGAATTCTGAACTACTTAAATGAAAATCAAACCACATCAAAATGTGTCTTAACTGCAGAAAATATCTTGCTACATGTATACTTTAAGTCTTTAAAATCACCTCTCAAACCTCACCCTGCACAACGGCACTGCTTAAGCTGCCATATGGTCTATGTATTGTTCACATATCTGAAAGTTTACTTACATGCAGGTTTTTGTTAAAGAAAAGGTCAAAAGCTGTCATTATGGTTAACTATGTTCCGTTGTAAAATATTGGTTCAACTCAATATCATTGTCAGACTGTTGAGAAAAAGTCAAATTACAATACATGTAAATAAATAAAATATAACAGATAACAAGATGTGTTTGTGAAACACAATGTCCCCCTATATGATGTTTGACATTGTAGGATGGCCTTGATCTTGTGAAGGATGACCTTGACCTTGACCTTTCACCACTCAAAATGTGCAGCTCCATGAGATACACATGCATGCCAAATATCAAGTTGCTATCTTCAATATTGCAAAAGTATTCATAAAATAAGCGATTTGGGCCACATATATTTGACCTCTGACCTTGAAGGATGACCTTGACCTTTCACCACTCAAAATGTGCAGCTCCATGAGATGCACATGCATGCCAAATATCAAGTTGCTATCTTCAATATTGCAATAGTATTCATAAAATGAGCGATTTCAGGGTTTTTTTTGGCCCGATTTTATAGCCGAAATTCGGCTATGTTCCCAATCCCAAAAAGTATACTTTTTTCCCAAAATGTGGCAAAAAATTCCCAATTTCCAAAAAAAAAAAAAAAAAACATTTTTTTTTTTTTTTTTTTTAAGAAAGAAGTCTAATGCATATTTTATCTCAATTTCAATTCAATTACATCTAACAAAGTACTATATGATTTTGTTCTTTTAATTTGAATGATCATAAAGAGTTATATCAAATTTAGTATTTCCCTAATCAGTGGACTTTTCATGTGGAAAAAAAGGCTAATGAACTAATTTTCCCAATTTCATGAAAATGCCGATAAAATTCCCAATTCCACAGCCATGGGCTATCTTCCCAAAAATCGGAAAAAAAACCCTGGATTTTGGCCACATATAATTGACCTCTGACCTTGAAGGATGACCTTGACCTTTCACCACTCAAAATGTGCAGCTCCATGAGATACACATGCATGCAAAATATCAAGTTGCTATCTTCAATATTGCAAAAGTATTCATAAAATGAGCGATTTTGGCCACATATATTTGACCACTGACCTTGAAGGATGACCTTGACCTTGACCTTTCACCACTCAAAATGTGCAGCTTCATGAGATACACATGCATGCCAAATATGAAGTTGCTATCTTCAATATAGCAAAAGTTATTGCAAAATGTTAAAGTTGGCGCAAACAGACAGACAGACCAACAGACAGACAGGGCAAAAACAATATGTCCCCCACTACTATAGTGGGAGACATAAAAAGTACTAAACCTTGAGAAAAAGGTTTTCAATGGGTACATTCATAATTTACATGCTTCTATCCTGTTAACAGCTTGGTCAAAGTACTTTAAAGAAGTCTAGTGTAAGCATTCCAAAATGCCAATCTATGACAATAAATAAACTCCTGTTTATAAGTTAAAACATGTGTACATGTATTGTATTTTTTTTTTAAGTTTCCAGGGCTCGACATTAAAGGTAGTCCGACTGTCCGGGACAACCAAATTGTTAGTCCGGACAAGTAAATAAAGAAATTTGCTAGTCCGACAGGACAAGTGGTCATTATAATTGTATAACTTAGAAAAAATGCCTTTATAGTATGGATGCAAGAGGTTACAAAAATCATTAACCGGTTAACCTTTTGCTGTAACCGGTTAGTAACCGGTTAACCAAAACACCTTAAGTAGTTAAAATGTTAAAGTACGTACATCAACAATTTCATACCACTTGTACCTGTACTCTCTATAGAAACGAAATTAATTTGAGATTGCTTGCGTTGATAACATATCTGTTTCTTAATAAAATGTATTGTACCATTTATTTTAATAATTTTGTAAATGTTTGCTATATATTTATGCCCCCCTTCGAAGAAGAGGGGGTATATTGCTTTGCTCATGTCGGTCGGTCGGTTGGTCGGTCGGTCGTTCCGTCCACCAGGTGGTTTCCGGGTGATAACTCAAGAACGCTTGGGGCTAGGATCATGAAACTTCATAGGTACATTGATCATGACTCGCAGATGACCCCTATTGATTTTGAGGTAACTAGGTCAAAGGTTTAGGTCACAGGTGAAGGTCACAGTTACTGGAAATAGGCATTTTAAGGATTTAGCATGGTTCAAACAAGGGAAACAACTACCGTTTATGCATGTCCTTTTTCAGGGGTTTTTTTTACTAAGAAAGTGACGCCGATAATCGGCGTCTTCCCCTACCAAAATTTTTCCCCTAAAACTACCATTTCCCCTCCAAAAATATAATTTTTCACCAAAATATAATATTTTACCCTCAAAGAAATGTTTTTTTCTTTCTTTAGGGAAGTCGACACTTCCTATTTGTACCATGTACAACGATCTCGCTCTCTCTCTCTCTCTGTCTCCCGACGAACACTAAAATCTGGGAATCCCAGTGATTCTATATATAGCTCTTAAATTACGTCATGGAAACCGGGCAACTAATCGTATTAATCATGTGACTATTTTACTGGATTCCGGTCTTGCGCGAGAAGGGTGATTCGTCAATTAATTACCGGAAACCAGTCGAGTTTTCATCCGGGTTATGTGAAAGCCAAGATGGGTATAAACGTTAAAACAGAAAAAAAAGTCTCACAATTGGCGTTCATACACGAACAAAATAAAACGTTCGGACTCGGAAAATATTAATTGCGTTGACGCATTTTTTAAGAATGAATCATCAAAAACCGTTGAAACCCAGCAGGATTCGGAGGTACATGTAATCAACATCGATTAATACTGTTAGATTATTGTGAAAGTGAAAGTAGACAATCGGCAGCTGCCGCACCTTTCCCTTCCAATACTGTAGCAGATCTAGATCCTCAACCCATTCATCATGAAATTGAAATCACAATATTGAAATTGTTCCCCGGCCCCAGTTGAAAACATTTCCCATTATTAGATTTACCCCTGCAACTTTATTTAGGACTTTGACTTTAATATCATACTTGTTCATGTGTTTAAGAACAAAAAGGTCAGAGACATGCCTCTTTTTCTAAAAAAAACCCCTGAAGTCTGTAGGCGAGTTATAGACATTGAAATGAACAGTTTTTATTTTTTCCCCAAATATATCTCTGTCGCGCTCGATTTTCCCCCTTTACCCAGCGTCCAGCATCTTCCCCTTTTTCTAAAAAAAACCTCTGTTTTTATTACATCATTTGCCTCCCTTTAATTCATTTAAAATCTCATTTTACAGCAGAGATTCCAAATCTGACCTGTAAATGAGCCCCATATTTACTGCCAGTGCTAGGTTACCTTTTCCCATTTGATCATTCTTAAGTATTGGTATTGTAATGCTGCTGCTGGGGGTATATTGCTTTGCTCATGTCGGTCAGTCGGTCGGTTGGTCGGTCGGTCGGTCCGTCCACCAGGTGGTTTTCGGATGATAACTCAAGAACGCTTGGGGCTAGGATCATGAAACTTCATAGGTACATTGATCATGACTCGCAGATTACCCCTATTGATTTTGAGGTCACTAGGTCAAAGGTCAAGGTCACAGGTGAAGGTCACAGTTAATGGAAATAGGCATTTTAAGGATTTAGCATGGTTAAAACAAGGTAAACAACTACCGTTTATGCATGTCCTTTTTATTACAGCATTTAAAATCTCATTTTACAGCAGAGATTCAAAATCTGACCTGTAAATAAGCCCCATATTTACTGCCAGTGCTAGGTTACCTTTTCCCATTTGATCATTCTTAAGTATTGGTATTGTAATACTGCTGCTACTGATTCTGCTACTGCTACTGCTACTTCTACTACTACTACTACTACTACTACTACTACTACTACTACTACTACTACTACTACTACTACTACTACTACTTCTACAATTATGTTTACATGTAATTTGAACGATTCAAGACTTTGTGATTTGAGCATTTTGTATTATTTCATTATTTTGCAAAGTACTGAGCAGAATAAAGATATAATGGTCAGGACATTTAATTTAAGTTGCTTTTTGGTCAGGACAAGTGAAATTATGGTCTACTTGTCCGACTGGACAAGTGGCTTCAAAAGTTAATGTCGAGCCCTGGTTTCTTCATTCATTTAGTTTTTCTTAACAAAACAATTGCATTACCTTGTAATCATTATAATTTATATTGAGATAAAATGTTATGTAACCATTACAATGGGCTGTTGGTAATGATACCCTGTAGTGTTAGAGGGGATAAAAAGCCTGACATCATTAATCAACCCACACCTACAGTCTACAGTGAACTTAATTGGACATAAAATCTTTTATCAGTAGCTGAATGTTTATGTGACACAAGTGTCCACAATAATACAAATTGTTTGAACCTAACGATTATTTGAGCCGCGTTCTGAGAAAACTGGGCTTAATGCATGTGCGTAAAGTGTCGTCCCAGATTAGCCTGTGCAGTCAGCACAGGCTAATCAGGGACGACACTTTCCGCTTTTATGGTATTTTTAGTTTCAAGGAAGTCCCTCCTTACCAAAAATAAAGTTTAGGCAGAAAGTGTTGTCCCTGATTAGCCTGTGTGGACTGCACAGGCTAATCTGGGATGACAGTTTACGCACATGCATTAAGTCCAGTTTTATCAGAACAAGGCTCATTAAAGGTCCATACAACAGTCACTTGAATTACTTCTTTGCTCTCACCAATTTCATTAATAAAGCTGGCAGATTTTAAAGTCATGGGATAACTGATGATATTGTGAAAACACTCATCTCAGTATGTTGTTCAACTTGTTTACATTAATCAAGTTTTTACTGATTTTATTTTTTCTTTAAAATGAAAATTTGATTCCAAGGTTATGAGAATGCTTTGGTTTATAAAAATAATAGAGTTTGATAGAAAATTAGTAATAAATGTATACCAAATTTTTTAACAATTTCAAGAAAACAACAAGAGCAACAACATGGCTAAAACAATAAAATTTTAGTATGCAACAGTGAAAAATTTCAATTTTTAGATTTAAGTGTCAAATATTATTTTATGTAACTATGTATTTGGAATGTGTGCATTAAATTATATATTACACTTTATTAAACAAACACTTCTACATGTACAAAATAAAAATCTTCATTACTTCTGTTCAGAGCTTCTACACACTTTTTTTATTATCTTTATTTTTCTTCTATTTATTTCCCGAAATGGGTATTAACTACAGATTTTTTTATCATGATTTGCAGTTTCCACGGATATCAATATAACTAGTTAGGTCAAACTTGCTAATTTTTTTTTTTTTGCTAATTTGATGAAACGCCTATTTATATAATTATATTCAATATATATACATGTAATACATTAACACAGTTTGGAATTTTCAAAACATATTTATTACCTTCTATTTTGTTGTATCATCAAGACTTCAAGTGTTATATCCATATATAAGTTTGTTTACATGAGTATAATTAAATGTGTTGTCATCTATTGACTACATCATTAAATATATAAACTTTAATTTGACAAATATAAATTATTAAATATAATCAACTGACAAGCAGATTAAAACTATGTAAATGAATTTCTAATATATAGACAATAGTTATCTCACATAATTTATAAGATAAAACAAAATCTTACATTAGTCTTTCATATCCAGTTCTATCCATTTGTACAACTTGCAGCACTGCAAAACCCGTAATTCATTTACGCTGGAGAAAACTAAATGAAAGTCTTATCATCATTTTACCATGACTGCGGGTAGGATTGTATCTGTTTTAAAATCGGCAGCTTCCATAGCAAGATAACATCATCTCTGACATCACGCTTTCTTACTGAATTTCTGAAGCTGATCAGCCCGATGATACACCTTTGTGTTTGAGGTACAGCGTCAGTTTTGTTGCGAATAATACATAAGCAGTTAACAACCTCTTTACACCACACCTAAGCACATCTCTTCACGGTTAATTTAACTTTGTTTTTATTACATGACAAACACTTGTTAGCAATCCTAAGCAATACACATGACTCATCCAAAATCAGGTTCGATTATCATAATAACAAAACTTTGAAGAATCCACTTGCGGTCATCACCAAAGTAATCCAGGTTACAATACACTAAATGATCGCTTCATGAAGGGCTGTACTCTCTAAAAAAATATCATAGTTGACAGGAAGGCATGTTTTACACGTTTTACCATTATTCGGGTGTTATCTTGCGGAGATAATGGTAGGGAATGAATAGGTGTTCCCTACTGAATCCCTGAAATATGATACACGTGAAGACTATAGTAAACCATTGCACTAGAAAAGGTTACATTCCACTAAGAAACGGCCGAAAAAAAAAGTTGCAAAAACAGTCGATTTTGATTTGTGTCAAGTTCTTTCTTACATTGTACATGACATATCCTTTTTATTGCATAAATCGATTTCGCTTAGAATGGCCTTTAAGAAAAGGTATGGTTATGGGGGTCTCTCTGTGCAAAATGTTGCATTTATTTTCGCTCAAAGTTGTCGCTTTTGCATTGAATTATATAGGGAAACTATTTAGTGTATTATGACCTAAACGCAAAACCAGGTCAAGTCTCAAAGGAGCTGTATTTACAGAAAATCATCATTCTTTTAGTGGGATATGACGCGTTTTGGCGAATTTCACGGAATAAATGCGTTTGTTTCACGAATTTAAGGAGCATCGTGAGTTTTTAAGAAGAAAATACGTTTTCAGAGGAAAATAAGAAAAAAAACGTACAAAAACTCGTCTTGAGCATCTTAAATCGCAACAATGTGTGCTGAAAGAGCTCACGAACACGTTTTAATAGTTGTTAACTTCTTTTTCTACATAGCTTGTAACAATATTCCAGTATTTTGACCGATTGTAATTACTTAGAGTAATCGTTTAACGCCTGAACGCCCGTTATAAATCAAAGCTCCGAACGCGAAAGCCACATGGCTTATCAGGCGTTATAATAAAATGCATTTTCAAGCATATCTACGTGAAAGATCGGTCTGAAAATTGGCATGCACATAGAAAATAGGTTTATACGTATCGAGAAGTGCTTATTTTTCGCGATGTTAACAGTAAACGTTGTCTTATAGGTTACAATACACTAAATGATCGCTTCATGAAGGGCTGTACTCTCTAAAAAATATCATAGTTGACAGGAAGGCATGTTTTACACGTTTTACCATTATTCGGGTGTTATCTTGCGGATATAATGGTAGGGAATGAATAGGTGTTCACTACTGAATCCCTGAAATATGATACACGTGAAGACAATAGTAAACCATTGCACTAGAAAAGGTTACATTCAACTAAGAAACGGCCGAAAAAAAAAGTTGCAAAAACAGTCGATTTTGATTTGTGTCAAGTTCTTTCTTGCATTGTACATGACATATCCTTTTTATTGCATAAATCGATTCCGCTTAGAATGGCCTTTAAGAAAAGGTATGGTTAAGGGGGTCTCTATGTGCAAAATGTTGCATTTATTTTCGCTCAAAGTTGTCGCTTTTACATTGAATTATATAGGGCAACTATTTAGTGTATTATGACCTCCAACTAAAATTACTGGGTAAGTGAATAACTTAATTTAAATCGGTTTTTAACATTAAATTATCTCAACCATTAAACAAGGATAATTATCGAAGTTTTATACTTTTATTAATTATAGTATTATTTGAAATAGTAATATTGCATATCGTATTTCGTTTAGCGTTAAGTGAGGAAAGTATTAGTTAATTAAGTTATTCACTAGATCCTACAAAACAAGCGTTTCGCAGACGTGAAGGCATCGTACTTTCAACCCTTAAATACAATATTGCATTGAAGAAAAATGGTTTGTTGTTATATGAAACGTCTATTTAACGTACACGATTTACAGCGTAATTGGTTCTAATATAATTGTAAAAATGACCACCAAATTAACTGAGTGAAAACTTTAACGAAAGATGTTCATCTGTGTCAAACAGATGCTTCTGTAAAGGTCACACATGACTAAACAAGGACTTTGACCACTAATGCAAAATGAAAACAAGTCATACATTCAAAAAAGAATTATAAAAGAATGATAAAGAAGTGGCATTACATTAATAAGTTTTTTAAAACATCTGGTAATACATAAATAAAACAAGTGTTGACGTTATCTCTTTTAACTGTATATTCAATTTCTTAATTAACACTATCAACTTTTATTTCATGTCTCACAAATACTGTACAGTATTACTTTTAGTCTCCTATACATTTCTTCCTTTAACTTCTTGCACTGACAGCACCACTGCACATAATACGCGAAAGAAGGTGTTGCAGTATAAAAAGATAGATAGATAGATAGATAGATAGATAGATAGATAGATAGATGGATAGATAGATAGATAGATAGATAGATAGATAGATAGATAGATAGATAGATAGATAGAGATAGATAGATAGATAGATAGATAGATAGATAGATAGATAGATAGAAAAGGGTGTCATGTTAACAGATTTTTCTAAACGTTTAAACGAAATGAAATAAACGAAACGTTACCATTTAAACGGTATCCCTATGTCCATTTAAAAAGCATCAGTACCATCACATTTTCAAACTGAAAATAGTTATTTCCGGAAGTAATATTCAGTGCATATACTATTCGCGCAATGACGTAATATTTAAACCATAAAATATTATAAAACAGACCATCCGTATCATCACATGTGTATTCGTCATTGTATAAAAATAATTTAAAGAACGTAGAAAATAATTTAAAATCAATGAAAAATACTGTTTCCGAAAACGACACGTATTTTGTACATGAAATACAATGTGCATATCGTTTGACTGCAGAAAATGAAAAACCAGTTAAGTAGCAAAAACGTAATCAATATATAGTTTGGTTAAAATATTGCTTTTCAACATGCTACCACCCTGTTTTACTTTGCTAATCAATCAATAAAAATATTTTAAGATGGCGGCATATGCACTGTTCCGTTGCCAAGTTGTAAGATTTTCAGAAAGTAGCGAAGATTTTCCGTTAGTTTCCGTTCATGTCTGTGCTAACCAATCAGAAATAAATTACTGCCGAAATCGGTAGCCCGGATTTACCGCAAGTACCCGGATTTCGCAGTTCTTCATCGATATACTTCGTACGGCTAGTCGGCTACGTTATTTGCATCCCAATACTTATTATATTGATATTGACTGTCTTTTAAACGTTTACTGTTTTGGTAAACGTTTTTCAGCAAAACACTAAACGCGACCGTTTTAACGTGACAACCTTATAGATAGATAGATAAACGTTTTCATTGATTATTTGCATTTTGTGTATTCACTGCAAATCCGTTGTATCGCAGTCGGTTATATCATGATGTCCAATTATATATCGAGATGTCCAATATATCGCATGTTGGCCATGGACACTATTCTTTTTCACCCACTTCAGTATGTTTTTTTATTATAGAATCAGATATTCATAAATCCAGTTTGGTCCAGATTGTTTGCATTTATTGTACATCACATTCATGATTGCAGTGCTCCAGCTTGGCTTAAATGGAAGTGTGCCCCGCCCTACCCTTCCAAAGCCCTGCCCTGCTCTTCCAAGGCCCCATCCTGCCCTTTTTATGATCCCCAAAAAAAAATTTGGGGGAGCATATAGTCCCCGCTTCGTCTGTCCGTGCGTGTGTCCGTCCGTCTGTGCACAGTTTTTGTCCGGGCTTTTTCTCAGCAATTAATTACCGGAATTCATAAACTTTATAGGAAGCTTCACTACCAAGAGGAGATGTGCATATTATCAGCGGGTTATGGTCGGATGATTTTTCACAGAGTTATGGCCCTTTGAAATTTTCCATTAACTGTACATATAGTTCAATTCTTGTCCGGGCTATTTCTCAGCAACTAATGACTGGAATTCAATGAAACTTAATGGGAAGCTTCACTACCAAGAGGACATGTGCATATTATCAGCAGGTTCTAGTCAGATGATTTTTCACAGAGTTATGGCCCTTTGAAATTTTTAAGTTTATGCTAAACCATCCATTGTATTATTTTGTCCAAAGTTATGCCCATCAAGACGTTTCCTTTTATCTGAATATATAGTGCAATATTGTGACAAAAAAAAACTTTGGGGAGCATCACCCGTCTCGGACGGTTCCTTGTTATATATAAAAAAAATTGAGACATATATAATTGAGTAATCTCTTATTACATTGTTATGAATTTATTTCTTATTCTAGACATTTTATTTGCATGGTTTAATAATACTGGACAATATATATTCTAACAATTATTAATGATATAACAATAAATATGCAACAGATATTCTGGATACGACTGCACGCTCAAAAGTGCCCTTTTGACAAAATACTGCAGTGTTTTATTTTCATTCAAATCGGGTCCGGTAATCGGCCTCATTCCCAATGGACAAAAGTATATATTTTTCCCAAATGGGAGCTAAAAATTCTCAATAGAAAGTTATTTATTTATTAATATTTTTTTAGATCTCAATACTTTGTTCATCTCCCTTTCAGATAAGTTCAACCTTAGTAAATATAATAATTTTGAAGCATTTTTGAGCAAAACAACAATAACACTAATTTCCCAATTTTAGTCAAGATGCCGCAAATATTCCCAATCCAAAAGGTCCTGGCCCCATAATCATTCCCAAAATGGTGAAAAAAAACACTGTTCTGCGTGCTCGAAAGTGCCCTTTTGAGAAAATAGCCCCCGGCCTATGCCCTTTTATATTCCTAGCTGGTGCACTGCACGTGTGTAGTGCAACAAACAATAACCACAGTTGCCCAACATCAAAGGTCATTTTGCATGCCACCTTTACATTTTCTATGGATTTTGTTTTGGGAATGGGCTTTAATTGGGGAAAAAATGAAAGAAAAACTTTTTAAATTAGTGGGTTTTTTTTTCTTACAAGTACTTAAAAATTGAAAACAAAAGTGAGTTCAATATAACATATAACTAAGGTTCAACTTATGAAACTGGATGGAAGATGAAATCAATGTTAAGAATTATTTAAAAAAATATACGAACATATTTATTTTTAGCTCACCTGAGCACAACGTGCTCATGGTGAGCTTTTATGATCGCCTTTTGTCTGTCATGCGTCATGCGTCATCAACATTTTGCCTTGTGAACACTCTAGAGGCCACATTTATTATCCGATCTTCATGAAACTTGGTCAGAACATTTGTCCGATTGATACCTCGACTGAGTTCGAAACTGGGTCATGCTGGATCAAAAACTAGGTAACTAGGTCAAAAAAAGAAAAACCTTGAGAACACTGAAGAAGTCACATTTGAAGCCCAATCTTCATGTTACTTTGTCAAAATGTTTGTCTAAATTATATGTTGGTTGAGTTTAAAAATGGTTCCCGTCCGTTGAAAAACATGGCCGCCAGGGGGCGGGGCAGTATTCCTTATATGGCTTTAGAGAAACCTTGTAAACACTCTAGAAGTCACAATTTTTGCCCAATCATCATGAAACTTGTTGAAAACATTGGTTTCATTGATATCTCGGACGAGTTCGAAAATGGTCCAGATCGGTGAAAAAATATGGCTGCCAGGGGGCGGGGCAGTTTTCTCTATATGTATATAGTGGAAACATGTGAACACTCTAGAAGTCACATTTGTGGTCCAATCTTCATGAAATTTGGTCAGAACATGTGTTTTCTGGATATGACGGTTGAGTTCGAAAATGGTTTGGATCGGTAAAAAAACATGGCCCCCAAGGGGGGGGGGGGGGGTCATTTTCCTTATATTTATTTAGTAAAAAAGCTTGTGAACACTAGAAGTCACATTTTTTGCCTAATCATCTTAATTTGTTTTCTAAACATCAATTTTTTAGATTACTCGGACGAGTTCGAAAATGGTCATGATGGGTGGAAAAACATGGCCGCCAGGGGGTGGGGCAGTTTTCTCTATATGTATATAATGAAAACATGTGAACAGTCTAGTTCTGATAAGCAATAATGTTAAAGAAAGATAACCTGTACATACATTCTAATAGTTAACTCCCTTGTATAAACCTGGGACTACCTTCATAAAATGTGGTGTACATAAAGACAGTAGTTTGCATGCACTTAATAAACCTATTGTTTCTATGTCATAAAATAACTGCACATGTACTAATGCACTGTAGAGCCTTATCTTTGATCTTTACTGATCTTTACTGATAAGCCAAGTTAACCAACTGTGTTTGGTGTATTGATTGAACATCTACTGTGCTATGAAATTGTTTCCATGGCAACATTGACTCCAGTTAAATGCACTGGCTTACCTTTACATAATTAGTGCAGTAGATAATGACCACTCTGTATTTATCAACATACTAGTATGCTCAAGATACTCTCCCTTAAGGGTCCACACTTCTGCTAAAATAAACTGGGTTTTATTGTATGTCTACAGTTGTTTATAGTGAAACATTGTGAATACTTTTAGTCACATTTTTAGTTCAATCTGAATGACACTTGCTGAGTGCAAATGTATATATCATATCTTGATTTAGTTTACTAAATTAGTTTTAATAATATCATCTTCAAAAATGGTGACAATCTTTATGAGCATAATATTTTTATGCCCTCAAAGGAGGGCATATAGTGATCGGACCGTCCGTCCGTCTGTCTGTCCTTCTGTCACACTTTGCGTTTAGGTTGTCGCGTTTAGGTTTCGAAAAATGCTCATTACTTCTATGTCGCATCAGATAGCAACTTGATATTTGGCATGCATGTGTATCTCTTGGAGCTGCCTATTTTGAGTGGTGAAGTCAAGGTCATTCTGACAAACTCATATCTTGTTTGCTCAAGGTGAAATTTTGTTATCACCTTTTGTCAATTGTCTGTCTTCCGTTGTGAATATGAGTATAGTCTGGGACAATATTTATGCAAGACACACAAATAATTCAAATTTTTGTTCTCGATGTATGATTATCTAGCCTATTCAAGCAATATAGTATTGTTAGTAAATATTTAATTACAAGTAAAACAGTCTTTTTCAGCATTGTTGGTAAAAATTACAACTGTAGTCCTTTGTTGATATAATAACTCTAATCTTTATAACTGTATAAATAACTTTATGCTATTTTCTTCTTTAAGGCATCGAAGGAAGTTGTCCTTTCTGCAGCAAAACAGTTCTTGAACTTTGTCAATAAAACACCATCCCCATATCATGGTATGCTATTGTATTTTTTATGTCCCCCACCACTATAGTGGGGGACATTGTTTTTGCCCTGTCTGTTGGTCTGTCTGTAGGTCTGTCTGTTGGTTTGTTTGCGCCAACTTTAACATTTTGCAATAACTTTTGCTATATTGAAGATAGCAACTTCATATTTGGCATGCATTTGTATCTCATGGAGCTGCACATTTTGAGTGGTAAAAGGTCAAGGTCATCCTTCAAGGTCAAAGGTAAAAAAAACTAAAAGCGGCGCAGAAGGGGACATAGTGTTTCTGACAAACACATTTCTGTTTTTTTCAGAAATTCATACTGGATTGGTCTCATTATTAAATGGCCATGTCTGTTTACATTTTTGCTGCTTATTTATAAACAACTCTACAAAAAATAGTTAGCTTTTGTGGGTTTTTTTTAAATAATTTTACAACAAACAGTCAGCACAGGGACGAAACTTTCCGCTTTTATGATATTTTTCTTTTACAGAAACTACCTTCTTAGCAAAAATCCAGTTTAGGTGGAAAGTGTCGTCCCTGATTAGCGTGTGCAGACTGCACAGTTGAATCTGGGACGACACTTTACACACATGCATTAAACTCCCTTTTCACAGAGCGCGGCTCATTTGATTTTGCTTGCTGTAAATGACCCCTACATAAGCACTGAACAATGCTTCAGAATATTAATTGGAGATTAATATCCTGACAAACAAGAATTTAAAATGTTTAATTGTTTAAAGACTAAATAAGCATAGCCACAAAGGATATTAATATCCAACCTAATCCACACAAACTTCCTGCATGTTTTGAAATCAAGACACTACACTACTCAGAGTGCATTGAACACTTTCCCCCATCAGAAGCAAAGTGAAAATGGCTTTTGCAACCAGCATAAAACCAGAACAGCCTGCGAGTAACTCGCAGTCTGTTCAGGTTTTATGCTGTTTGCAGGGCTTTTTTTCCTTCTTTGAGACTTTTTTACACACAAAAAAACGGACATTTTGTGCTAAAAACTGTCAAAAACGGACATTTCACAATTTAAATTTTCAAAAGTTTGCGACTCATTTTTTTCACAATTTTGAAAAGTTCGCAACTCATTTTTCACAAAGTGAGGGGGCCAGGGCTGCTTCACAAAATCAGAAAAAAGCCCTGGTTTGCTGCTTATCAGTATCTAAGGGTTAGAAATGAAGCCTTTAAAACTTGAATCTAGTAAGAAATGTCTTTGATTACAAATGGGTCCAAATACATATCTAAGTGGTTAAGGGTTAAATACATAACTAAGTGGTAAAGGGTTAAATACATATATAAGTGGTAAAGGGTTAAATACATATCTTAGTGGTAAAGGGTTAAATACATATCTAAGTGGTAAAGGGTAATGCGTATCTAAGTGGTAAAGGGTTATATATGTATCTAAGTGGAAAAGGGTTAAATACGCTTCTAAGTGATGAAGGGTTCATATACTTCCCTTTGTGTATTGTCTGGTAATATCTAGATTGCAAAATGAATTCAGCATGTGTGCAATGATTACATTTAATATTCATGTCATTACTGCATATAGTTATTTGCAATTTAAACACATATTTTTTTGCATAATTATTTTAGGGTATCTTAAATTCATGGATCAGTAAAATAACAAAATTAATAATGCTGATTTTAAAATTTAATGAACCAGAAGAAAAATGTCACTTCAATAGTTGCATAGTGACTGATTTTTATCAAGGACAGCATGCACAAGGTTGTAAAATGCTTCCATGATTTAATTGCTAGCTGTAGAAGAGGTAAAGACCAGACTGTTGGCGGCAGGCTTCCGTGAACTGCGGGAGGCAGACAGCTGGGATCTGAAGCCAAAAGATAAAGTATGCTGCTTACCAAATGTCTTATTGATGTTTAAAAATAGTTTTTTGCATTTTTTATTAGCTTGACTATTATATATAAAATATATATAGTGGAGCTATCCTACTCACCTCGGCGTTAGCGTCTGCATTAGCGTGCAAATGTTAAAGTTTTCGTACTACCCCAAATATTTTCTTTGTCCCTTGACTTATTGCTTTCATATTGTGCATTCTTGTTTACCAACATGACCCCAACCTATAAACAAGAGCAGACAACTGTATCAAGCATTTTGTCATAATTATGGCCCCTTTTCCAATTAGAATATGCAGCATATGTTTAAGTTTACGTACTTCCCCAACTATTTTCAATGTACCTTGACATATTGCTTTCATATTTTGCATAATTGTTAACCATCATGACCCCAACCTATAAACAAGAGCAGACAACTGTATCAAGCATTTTGACAGATTTATTGCCCCTTTTATACATAGAATATGCATACTATTGATAAATCTATGTTAAAGTTTGCTTACTACCCCAAATATTTCCTATATCCTTTGACATATTGCTTTAATATTTTGCATACTTCTTTACCAACATGACCCCAACCTATAAACAAGAGAAAACAAGTCTATCAAGCATTTTGTCATAATTATGGCCCCTTTTCCACTTAGAATATGAAGCAAATATTAAAGTTTGCGTACTACCCCAACTATTTTCAATTTCCCTTGACATATTGCTTTCATATTTTGCATCGTTGTTGACCAACATGACCCCAACCTATAAACAAGAGCAGACAACTGTACCAAGCATTTTGACAGAATTATGGCACCTTTTAAACCGTAAATCTACAAATGTAATACGCACTTTTTTACCTGCAGATTTTTTTCTTCAAGTAGGGGATGCGTATAATATACGCGTTTAGAGCAGAACAAAATTTTTCCTGTGCAAATTTTCAACTTAATCGCTGTTATTCGCTTCGCGGCAGCCATTTTGAATTACACCATTACATCAAAGGGGTGCAACAGGGCTCGCGCTGTTGTTCGCCATTTGAGTCATTTGCGAAAATATTGAGAATTTGGCTCAATAAAAATCTTATTTGTGAAAATGCGAAAATCTAGTAAAATTTCATTGAAAACATCCGCCATTTATATCGGACTGGTTTTCTATATTTGTCTCTTTGTTTTAATGAAAGTGTTCGCAATTCGAACAGTAAACGAAACTCGGTCTGTACCCGATTATGAGACATCGCTTGACCTTATTGTTATTGAAGTGCGCATGGTAGCTGGCCAATCAACATTGAGCTCGCTTACATATGAAATGACGTTGTCGAATGAAACGTGAGAACGGGAGGAGCTATCGGATTATATTGGGTCATCCATGCGCAGACACTGTATACTTTGAATACACAGTTAATATCGTCGTCTGCCTACAAATTATCGACTGGACGCTAAGTCGTATAAAGAGATTAGCAAATGAAAAAAAAACCACTGACAATACCTGTAAATAAATATTTCTTAGCTGACCACTATTTATCTTTCTACCGCATATTTACCATATCTGAAGTAAAGAGTGGTAATTAAATAATTAGTTTTATGATGCTAATAGTCTATTACACCTGTCTGCCGATTGCCGAATTAAATTGAAAGGTGATAATTAATTTGTTTTTTACTCCCAAACTAGCCTTAATGACAGCAGCGTATTTTAATTAAAGAGATCATGAAAAACACGAGCGGTTTAATTGTATTTAAAGTTATATTAAAATATAGAGTTTGTAACTCGAAAAAAGAAAAAGTAATTCATCTAGACAACTATAAAAACGGAAGTAACCATTTTGTCTTCTTATTACTTTATTATTATTATAATTATTATCGTCCCGAATATTGTCAAATTGAATTAAATGTGAAAACAAAAAACAGCGTCTCTGCTTCTTTCTTTTGTTATTATGACTGCTTGACCCGGATGTCAGTAAGGGGCCCGTGTGTTATTGGTAACAATCAATGGTAATATAAAAAATAGACAGAGATATTTATTATGCGACTGTCATAACAACAGCACTATAACACATCCCGATCAATATACCGGGGTAACAGATAGTTGACAACACCAAATTGATTTGCTATTTTCACAACACAAAAATATATATTGACACATTTTTTCAGAAATGGCCCATTTCGGACACTGATTTTTTTAAGTGCGTATTTTACTCGGATTTTCAATTTTTACCAATAAATTTTCACCAAACTCGGGGGTGCGTATTATGCACGAGGGCGTATTATATTCATGGATTTATGGTATTTAGGATATGCATATTATTGATGAATCTATGTTAAAGTTTGACAAAACAACACTTACCTGATATACCACAATGCACTCCACCCAAACCATCCCCCACGCCCACCCCCCCCCCCCCTGAACCCCCCCACCCCCCCCCCCCCAAAAAAAAAAAAAAAATGTTTTTCTTTTTGATTTTTGAAAGATCATCCATTAAATGATCACCCACCCACATTATACCCCCCTCTCCCCCAAACCCCCCCCCCCCCCTAAAAAAAAATTCAATTTTGTTTTCTTATTTTTGAAAGATCATTATTAAATGATCACACACCCACATTATATCCCCCCCCCCCCCCTCTCCAAGATGGCTTACATTATACTGTCAAGCACTCAAATAGTCGAGTGCGCTGTCCTCTGACAGCTCTTGTTTATATTTTTTTACCATGGACGATTGATAAATGTTAGCAATAAGAGTTTTAACAGCCCTTTATGCTGTCCAGCACGATTGTTTCTATACTATCAAGCACAATGATTGTTTCTATACTATCAAGCACAATGATGGTTTCAGTGTTATCAAACACAATGATTGTCTCTATGCTATCAAGCACAGTGATTGTTTCAGTGTATTGCTCTCAAGCACAATGCTTATTTCAGTGCATTGCTATCAAGCACAATGGTTGTTTCAGTGCTTTGCCATCAAGCACAATCATTGTGTCAGTGTATTGCTATCAAGCACATTGATTGTTTCAGTGCTTTGCTATCAAGCACAATGATTGTTTCAGTGATTTTCTATCAAGCATAATAATTGTTTCAGTGCTTTTTTATCAAGTACAATGATTGTTTCAGTGCTTTGCTGTCAAGCACATTGATTGTTTCTATGCTATCAAGCACAATGTTTGTTTCTATTTTATCGATCACAATGATTGTTTCAGTGCTTCGTGACCAAGAACCAGTCTACCATTATTGCCTTTGCAGTGGGAGGACAGTTCAAGCCTGGAAATGGATTCAGCATAATAGGGGCTCATACAGACAGCCCCTGCTTGAAGGTGGGACTAAGTATTGGTATATGCAGTATTTTGAGTACTTATGTGTCTTGTCCTGGGAAAACTGGGCTTAATGCATTTGCGTAAGGTGTCGTCCCAGATAAGACTGTGGGGTGTGCACAGGCTAATCAGGGACAACACTCTTTGCCTACACTGGAGTTTTGTTCGGATAGACCGCCTTTAAACAAAAAATTCCTAGAAAAGGGAAAATGTTTTTACTGATAATTGTTAGCAGATTGCACAGGCTAATCAGGGAAGACACTTTACACACATTCATTAAGCCCCGTTTTTTCCCAGAGAGAGGCATATGTTTTTTATCATTATTACTGAAGTGAGTTACTTGTGGCATCATATCCCTGTTGTAAACAGAAGCAAACATAATCATCAGACTTCCTATTAGTGAAACATAGAATATAGCTTTGACTTTAAATCAGTCCTTAAAAAATCAAATGTGTGTTGTTGATGACATGGAACATTATCCTTGCAGGTGAAGCCAGTCTCGAAGGTGAACAGGTGTGGTTTTCACCTGGTGGGTGTGGAGTGTTATGGCGGGGGTATCTGGCACACCTGGTTTGACCGTGACCTTGGTGTTGGAGGTCGTGTCCTTGTCAAGGTAACATTCTCTTTTGCAGTTAGCCTATATCTATTAAAAAAGCTGATCAGTCAATCAATCAGCATGAACTGGAATTAACCCTTTTAAAGGAAGCATAATTATTGCTTTGAGGGTTTGTGGACTCGTGGTAATGGTATCCTTATCTCTGTTTTGTCTTGCTGATCTTTCTAATCTATGGTTACTGTGCATTTTTTTTTACATAGTACTTATAGTTTAAGTTTTAGATTTTATTGTTTCATAAATTGTCTTATAGCTATACACATAGAGTAGTTTTTATAGTGTCTTTTTGATCTTTCTAATCTATGGTTACTGTGCTTGTTTTTACGTAGTACTTATAGTATAAGTATAATAGAGTAGTTTTATAGTATAATTGAGTACTTTTGATTGATTTCTTTTGAAACAGTGTTGCAAAATGTATTAAGTCAAATGTTCTTATTTGAAGCGCCTTTGAACATGCACTCTTGCATGAAAAGGACGCTATATAAATCTGGTATAATAATAATAATAAAAAATTAAAAAAAAAATCCACTGAGTTTCCATTATAATGAGAGCCTTCTTACTGGGCTTAATGCTAGTTCCTAAAGTGTCTTACCATATAAGCTTGTGTCACAGGCTAATCAGGGATGACACTTTCCACGTTAACTTGATTTTCGTTCAGATGCATGTGCCTAGTTTTCCCATAACCAGGCTTATTATATCGATTATAACAGTCTATATTATGTAAAATAAAAATGTATGTTTCAATCTTAAATATTTCTTGAATCTGTCTGCTCTTTTGTATATATAACATTGTTATTTAACAAATTAACCACACATTTTGTAAATTTCTGTTTGATCCAAACTTTGGTGGGGGGAGTGGTTAAATTATTTAAGTTATTCAAGCAGACAACTCAAACATGTCTTATCAAGCTTTCGACAAATGGGTCTAAAAGTCTCAAATAAATGAGCGGCACTCTTGTAAACAATTCATGTGCATAAAGTGTTGTCTCAGTTTAGCCTTAGGGTGTGCAATCTGCACAGGCTAATCAGGGACAACACTTTCAGCTTGTATACATTTTTTGGTTGAAGAAAGTCTCTCCTAAACAAAAAATAAGTCTAAGTGGAAAGTGTTGGCCTGATAAGCCTGTGGGAATTTCAAGGGATAATCTAAGATGTCACACACATGGATTAAGCCCAGTTTTCCCAGCGCGTGGGTACAATACCTTTACACTTCAGCATGGAGGTAGAATTGACCTTACCCTTTTCAGAATGAAGGTAGTGTTGACCTTAACCTTTACACTTCAGAATGTACTTAGAATTTACCTTACCCTTTACACTTCCGAATGGAGGTAGAATTGACCTTACATTTTACACTTAAAAATGGAGGTAGAATTGACCTTACATTTTACACTTCAAAATGGAGGTAGAATTGACCTTACTATAACACTTCAGAATGGACGTAGAATTGACCTTACCTTTTACACTTCAGAATGGAGGTAGAATTGACCTTACCCTTTACACTTCAGATTGGAGGTAGGATTGACCCTACCCTTTATACTTTAGCATGGAGGTAGAATTGACCTGTTATTGGATCTAAACAATGATGCTAACACATAGACAAAGTTTCCATTTTATTTTGCTCCATAAATTTTATCTAAAAAACTTTCAAAAGTCCAGATCAAAATACAATAGTTAATCAGCAAGATACGAGCGAACCCCTGAGCAGAGCCTTGCCCAATACAACAAGAAATCATGTAACTACATCCTTGCCTGTGTGCATGGTACTGCTTATTAATGCAAAAAGTGGCAGTTTATATATCCATTTAACACTAGACGCTAGTATGTAATATAAGGAAAAGTCCAGCCTATTAAGGAAAGAGTTTGATTAACACCAGACGTTTTGGCCTAAGCAATTGACAACATGTGGAAGATGAATGGGTAAATTAATACATAACTTTAGGGTTCGACATTACCTTTTTTTACAGCCAGACCATCGGACCAGCTCCTCTTAAAATGCACTAGCCCGAATCTGATGTGTACTAGACCATAAATTACAGCAAATAAACACAATTGTGTCGTGTAACTGTTTAATCAGGTTTTATCAGTAAATAATTAGTGAACTCAAGAAAGTTATTTTGATGCACAGAGTAAAAATTAAAATAAAACTATTTAACAACATAAATTGTTTGTTATAATTTCACTGTTTATCACCAGTTAAACAAATGATGTCTGTACAGCAGGTGACATTTATTCAACGTCATCAAATTCTGGCCTCCTTGACCGCTGTGCTCCATGCAACCACAGCTCCAAGGCCCTTTTTCCATCATAATCTGTGTCAGTTTTACCGTCGGATTCTTCTTTATTAACTCATTTGTCGGACAAAAATCCATTCTTGAACAAAGCCATTCTTTAAATTACATTCTCTCGTCTGCTACGCCAAAATGTTTACATTGATGATACCGATTTTTGATAGAAGTCCTAAAAACATGATGTAAAGTTCTAAGACACTGCAGAAAATCATTAATAGTCATGACAACTTGATCAATGGAAACAAGCAATTTCTGCAGGAAGCTCTCTTACGCGTCTAAAAATAGTGATAAATCATGTGAATGCTTCGCGTGTATTTATATACGCTAGTTTTGTTCTGATGAAAATAACAGATAAGAGAGTTATTTTACACATTAAGAGAAAAAGGTTTTCGATTAGTTATAGTTATATGAATCAGTATAGATTTTTTACGTACGACCAGTCGGACAAGCTAGCCCACAGTTTTACTAGCCCGACCACGGATCTTACTAGACAATGTCTGTTTTGTGCCTTAGTGTCGAACCCTGAACTTGTAATAAGGCCCGCAACACCATGAAATTGTAAAATGATTTTCTCAAATGTTAACAAGCTTTAGGCTATTACGTCACAACCTTACCCTTTACACTTCAGAATGGAGGTAGAATTGACCTTAAGTTTTTAGAATGGAGGTAGAATTGACCTTACCTTTTACACTTCAGAATGGACTTAGAAATGACCTAACCATTTACACTTCAGAATGGAGGTACAATTGACCTTACCCTTTACACTTCAGCATGGAAGTAGAATTGACCTTACCCTTTACACTTCAGAATGGAGGTAGAATTGACCTCACCCTTTACACTTCAGAATGGAGGTAGAATTGACCTTACCTTTGACACTTCAGAATGGACTTAGAATTGACCTTACCCTTAACACTTCAGAATGGAGGTAGAATTGACCTTACCCTTTACACTTCAGCACAGAGGTAGAATTTACCTTACTCTTTACACTTCAGAATGGAGGTAGTATTGACCTTACCCTTTACACTTCAGAATGGAGGTAGAATTGACCTTACCTATTACTCTTCAGAATGGGCTTAGAATTGACCTTACCCTTTACACTTCAGTATGGAGGTAGAATTGACCTTACCCTTTACACTTCAGAATGGAGGTAGTATTTACCTTACTCTTTACACTTCAGAATGGAGGTAGAATTGACCTTACCTTTTACACTTCAGAATGGACTTAGAATTGACCTTACCCTTTACACTTCAGCATGGAGGTAGTATTTACCTTACTCTTTACACTTCAGAATGGAGGTAGGATTGACCCTACCCTTTACACTTCAGCATGGAGGTAGAATTGACCTTACCCTTTACACTTCAGAATGGAGGTAGTATTTACCTTACCCTTTACACTTCAGAATGGACTTAGAATTGACCCTACCCTTTACACTTCAGAATGGACTTAGAATTGACCTTACCCTTTACACTTCAGAATGGAGGTAGGATTGAGCACAGACTGGTGAACATCGAGAGACCCATCCTGCGTGTGCCCAACATTGCAATCCATCTCATGAGGGACATGAATGAGAAGTTCTCGCCTAATAAAGAATCCAATCTGTAAGCAAAACTTAGTTAATGTATGCCTTAAATGTCTTCCGAGAATCGCCTGTTCAGTCTGCACAGTCTTGACAGGGAAGGCACTTTCTGCTTTTATGGAGTTTTTCAATAACTTCGTAGAAGACCAGGGCTCGTGGTATAGTTTCTGTGCTGGAGTCACAGGTTTTTGAGAAAATAGTTCTCTTACATTTTTAAAGTACTCTTTCCAAAATTAACAAGAGTGCCAAATTGTCACAAAATACGCCTGTTTGAACGCCTGGGTTCCATTGATTAGTGAAGGATGTCTTTACATGTAGTAAAAAAGTTGGCACAGAAAATGAATTTGATAAAAGGGAAAGAAAAGTTATTGTAAGTGATTTTCTAAATTAATTACAGTATTTATCATTAATTATTTTTTTCTGTGTCTGAGCTATTGTTGTCAGTCTTTGTCTGTTTATGTGCACAGTGTGTCATGTGTCAATTGTATAAGTAAATAAAACTCTAATGACCACGTTTGTTTTATCCAATATTTATAACACTTGTCCAGAATGTTATCTTGACAGTATCTAGGCCAACTTTGTATCTGGGTCATGTGTGTCAAAAAAACAGCTTATTTGCTAAAATCTTAGAGAAACCTCTTACAACTCTAAAAGCCATATTCGTAACATAATCTTGATAAAACTTGTTTTTTACTGTTATTATCCCCCGCCATAGGCGGAGGGATATTGTTTTGGCGTTGTCCGTCCGTCTTTTCGTCCGTTCATCTGTCCGTCCGGACCCATATCTTGAAAGTGCTTTGGCAGATTTCATTGAACCTTGGTATGAGTATGTATATAGATAAGAGAATGATGCACGCCAAATGGCATTGTACATTATCAGTTAATAACAGAGTTATGGCCCTTTGTATCTTGAAAAAATGCTTTTTTTATGTGTCCGGAGCCATAACTTGGAAGTGTTTTGGCGGATTTCATTGAAACTTGGTATGAGTATATATATGGATAAGTGAATGATGCACGCCAAATGGCATTGTACATCATCTGTTAATAACAGAGTTATGGCCCTTTGTATCTTGAAAATATGCTTTTTTGAGTGTCAAATATAATACTTTTGTGTCCAGCAGCATATTGGCGGGGGATATCAATTTAACGAATTTGCTTGTTGAATATTAAGATATAATTCAAGTCAAGTTCAAATCTGGGTCACATCCGTACACAAATTATGCCACTAGGTCAATTCTTAGAAATCCCACTTAAAAAGCATCATTTATGACTCAATCAGTAACTTCAAAGATTTTCAAAATGTTTATGTTTACCAATAACAAGAAGCAAAGTGACAATGGCTTTTGCAACCAGCATAAAACCAGAACAGTCTGCAAGTAACTTGCAGTCTGTTCAGGTTTTATGCTGTTTGCTACTCATCAGTATCTAAGGATTGGAAAAGAAGCCGTTTTTAACCAGGTTTTCCGAAGGAAAAAACTGGTTATTAGATTGGCGAATGCGGGCGGGCTGGCTGGCTGGCTGGCGGGCTGGCGGAATAAGCTTGTCCGGGCCATAACTATGTCGTTCATTGTCAGATTTTAAAATCATTTGGCATATTTGTTCACCATCATTGGACGGTGTGTCGCGCGAAATAATTACGTCGATATCTCCAAGGTCAAGGTCACACTTTGAGTTCAAAGGTCAAAAATGGCCATAAATGAGCTTGTCCTGGCCATAACTATGTCATTCATTGTGAGATTTTAAAATCATTTGGCACATTTGTTCACCATCATGGGACGGTGTGTCCCACGAAAGAATCACGTCAATATCTCCAATGTCAAGGTCGCCACGACTAAAAATAGATTTAAAAAAAAAAAAAAAATTACAAAGGGGGTTAATTTTTTTTGGTCATTTCAAAAGTTCAGTTTGAGTTTTCTCCCTTTATCAGATTTTTTTTTCACAATGAAAACCTGGTTTTGTGACAATTTTGTCCCTTGTTAAAACTTGAATTTAGTAAGAAAGGTCTTTAAGTGAATCTAACATTCTATGGGACTAAAGAAGCGTAAAAATACACATCTAAGTGGTAAAGGGTTAAGGCCAGGTTTGAATCTGGGTCAATTTGGGTCAAACACTTAGTCACTAGATCAAGTCTTCAACAATTGGTGTACCTTGAATTCAGGTGAGCTCTTCAGGGCCATCATGGCTCTCTTGTTTATGTATGCGACACACGATATACTGGTCAAATTGAAGATCTTCAAACAAACAGTGTTTTAGTTTATAGATCGCTGGTTAAATTATATGTAGACAATTTGGTGCGGTTGGCGATGATGATGGCATTGTGGTCTAAAAGGAATGAGTGGGGATGAAGTTGGTGCCGTTGGAGGCAGTGATGAGTAAGTTGGAGTTGTTGATATTGGGGATGAGTTTATTGATGTCTTAGGGTTGGGGATGACAAATGGTGTTTTTTATAGAGTTTTATTTTCAGTATTTCATACTTTTTTAGAACTTGATATTATATGTCATATATTATTATATGTTAAGTGTTTTACATGAGTTTGACATTCTTGTTACTATTTACAAACTTTTCAGCAACAACATCCTACATTAAAAATATTCACCATCAAACAATTGTTTATTTCCACTAACACAACCAACCCGGATGCCGACCTTAATATCTCTTTTTTGATGATGCATAAAGATTTGGATCATTTGAAGGTCATTATTAAAGGGGTTTGAAACTTGTTTCTTTTATACCTTATGATAAAATAATACATTTCTGCAGTGAAAGAACAGCAATGAAAATAAACAAGTTGTTATTTTCACCGGTGAAAATAACAAATTTTCGAAACTCCTTTTTCTATTTTAAGATTATTAGCTCACTTGAGCACAACGTGCTCATGGTGAGCTTTTGTGATCGCCTGTCGTCCGTCGTGCATCGTCAATGTTTTGCCTTGTGAACACTCTAGAGGCCACATTTATTGCCGGATCTTCATGAAATTTGGTCAGAACATTTGTCCCATGGATACCTCGACTGAGTTCGAAACTGGGTCATGCTGGGTCAAAAACTAGGTCACTAGGTCAAAAAAAAGGAAAACCTTGTGAACACTGTAGAAGTCACATTTGATGCCCAATCTTCATGTTACTTTGTCAAAATGTTTGTCTAAATGATATGTTGGTTGAGTTCAAAAATGGTTCCGGTATGTTGAAAAACATGGCCGCCAGGGGGCAGGGCAGTATTCCTTATATGGCTATAGAGAAACCTTGTGAACACTCTAGAAGTCACAATTTTTGCCCAATCATCATGAAACTTGGTCAAAACATTGGTTTTATTGATATCTCAGATGAGTTTGAAAATGGTCCAGATCGGTGATAAAACATGGCCGCCAGGGGGGGCGGGGCAGTTTTCCTAATATGGCTATAGTAAAACCTTGTTAACACTCTAGAGGCCACATTTATTGTCCAATCTTCATGAAACTTGGTCAGAAGATTTGTCTCAATGATATCTTGGATGATTTAGAAAATGGTTACGTTTGCTTGTAAAACATGGCTGCCAAGGGGCGGGGAATTTTTCCTTATATGGCTTTAGTAAAACCTTGTGAACACTCTAGAGGCCACATTTATTGTTCAATATTCATGAAATTTGGTCAAAAGATTGGTCTCAATGATATCTTGGATGAGTTCGAAAATGGTTACGTTTTCTTGAAAAACATGGCTGCCAAGGGGCGGGGCATTTTTCCTTATTTGGCTATAATAGCTATAGTAAAATCTTGTTAACACTCTAGAGGCCACATTTATTGTCAGATCTTCATGAAACTTGGTCAGAAGATTAATCTCAATAATATTGTGGACGAGTTCAAAAATGATGCTGGTTAGTTGAAAAACATGGCCGCCAGGGGGCGGGGCATTTTCCTTATATGGCTAGAGTAAAACCTTGTTAACACTCTAGAGGCCACATTTATTTTCCGATCTTCATGAAACTTGGTCAGAAGATTTGTCTTAATGATATCTTGGATGAGTTCGAAAATGGTTTCGGTTGCTTAAAAAACATGGCCACCAGGGGGCGGGGCATTTTTCCTGATATGGCTATATATCATGCTTTAGTAAAACCTTGTTAACACTCTAGAGGCCACATTTATTGACCAATAATCATGAAACTTGGTCAGATGATTTGTCCCAAAGATATCTTGGATGAGTTTGAAAATGGTTCCGGTTGATGGAAAAACATGGCCGCCAAGGGGGCGGGGCATTTTTCCTTATATAGCTATAGTTAAACCTTGTTAACACTCTAGAAGTAATATTTATTGTACAATCATCATGAAACTTTGTCAGAAGATTTGTCCTAATGATATTATGGACATGGTTGAAAATGGTTCCAGTTGCTTGAAAAACATGGCCACCAGTGGGCGGGGCATTTTTCCTTATATGGACTTATGAATCTTCATGAAACTTTGTCAGTATATTTGTTTAAATGATATCTTGGATGTGTATGAAAATGGTTCTGGTCTGTTGAAAAACGTGGCTGGAAGGGTGTTCACTAGTCATGAAAGTTGGTAAGAACATTTTGTTCTAATGACATCTTGGGCTGCACAGAACAGGTCAGTTCCTTTGAATCTCAGGTGAGCAACTTTGAGCCTTTCAGGCCCTCTTGTCATAAATAATTTTTATATATTTTCTATGATCACGAGTGAATTAAAATCGACATTCCACCGAATCCAACAAATTTTCTTTTTATTTTATGCTTTTTCACCGTTAATTTACATTGTAAAAGAGTTTAACTGGAGAATTTCGCTGGTATAATAACGTCATTTCGTAACACTAATGACGTCATTTTGTGTTTTGAAATGCATTGAGGCACGCACAGGAAAAAATGGTAACTGTTCAGCGAAAGGGAAACAGCTGTTAATTATTTTCTTGAAAAAGGGGCATAAAAGAAACAGAAATTTGGTCATGTCAGTGTAAGATCGTTTGTTATTTCATTCTGATCAGAGCAAAATAATATTTTCTATGATCACTCGTGAAATAACAAACGATCTTACACTGACATGAACAAATATCCTCTATGTATCATTAAAATAAACTTGATGGAAAAGTTTGTTTGACAAGGCTATACCCATATGTTTGAGATTATATTGAAAACATAGATTTTTTTAATATGTCTGTTTTAATCCACATGTTTAAAATTTTAGTTAAATTAGTGTGATTTCTACATTGGGTGCACGACTGCAGGTAGTATATGCAATTGATGTTTGTTTTTTAATTGATGCAAAGCATTTACACACATTTTTTTATGATGCAAATTTTATATTTGATAATGAAAGGGAAGTCTGTGTACTGCTATCATTTTAAAATACTTTGACAAGACATGTACATGCAACTTTGGAGATTAACCAGATAGCCCAAATAATTGAGTGCAAAATAGCCCCAATAATTGATTGCACATTAGCCCAAATAATTGAGTGCACAATAGCCCCAATAATTGAGTGCACAATAGCCCCAATAATTGAGTGCACAATAGTCTAAATAATGGAGTGCACAATAGCCCCAATAATTGAGTGCACAATAGCCCCAATAATTGAGTGCACAATAGCCCCAATAAATGAGTGCACAATAGCCCCAATAAATGAGTGCACAATAGCCCCAATAATTGAGTGCACAATAGCCCCAATAATTGAGTGCACAATAGCCCCAATAAATGAGTGCACAACACATCAAATAGTCATTTCATCATGTAAGTTATATAAATCTTTAGGCAAGAGGGGAAGCAGTTTACTATATGAGAATGTACCTAATGGCATAGCCTTTGATCAATTTGCCTCGAATAATTTTTATGCTCCCCCAAAATTTTATTTTGGGGGAAGCATATAGTTGCTGCTTCGTCTGTCCGTGTGTGCATCTGTCTGTCTGTCTGTCTGTCTGTCCGTCCGTGCACAATTTTTGTCTGGGTTATTTCTCAGCAACTAATGACCCGAATTCAATGAACCTTATGGGAAGCTTCACTACCAAGAGGAGATGTGCATATTATCAGCGGGTTCTGGTCGTATGATTTTTCACAGAGTTATGGCCCTTTGAAATTTTTGAAATTTTCCATTAACTGTACATATAGTGCAATTCTTGTCCGGGCTATTTCTCAGCAACTAATGACCGAAATTCAATGAAACTTTATGGGAAGCTTCACTGCCAAGAGGAGATGTGCATATTATCAGCGGGTTCTGGTCGGATGATTTTTCACAAGAGTTATGGCCCTTTGAAATTTTCTATAAAAAAATTCTTGTCCCCCCAAACTACTGTGCCCTCAAGAAGTTTCCTTTTATCTGAATATATAGTGCAATATTGTGACCAAAAAAAACCTTTGGGGAGCATCACCCGTCTCCGACGTTTTTTTTGTTTTTTATAGCACAAAAAGACTACCAATAAAGCCAAATATCGCCTTTTCAATTAAGTATCCCTTCCTGTTCTTGCTAGAATCCCAGTGTTGGCGACGACTGTACAATCCCAACTGAACGGTGGAGGTGGGAGCTGTGATGCGTCCAAAACTGAAGAAAGCAAATCAGCTAATCAGGTTTTGTAGAGATGAGACTTTTATTAGCAATTATTACTTAAAATGTGTTACATACTCTCATATATACGGGCTGTGCTCTGTGGTATAGGGGTTTGATGCATGTGCGTTAAGTGTTGTCCCAGATTAGCCAGTGCTGTCTGCACATTCAAATCAGGGACAACAATTTCCGCCTAAACTAGATTTTCATCATTTATGCTATGAAGGGAATTTCTTTAAACGAAAAATACCATAAAAGCGGAAAGTGTCGTCCCTGATTAACCTGTGCAGACTGCACAGACTAATGTGGGATGACACTTTACGCACATGCATTGAACCCCCTTTTCACAGAGCATATATATAATTTATTTATTTATATGTGTATGTCCTTCAGAGTGATAAGCACCAGGCGCTGCTGGTCCAGCTGTTGTGTGGGGAACTACAGGTGAAGCCAGAACAGCTGCTCGACTTTGACCTTCACCTTGCAGACACTCAACCTGCTGTACGTACTGGTCGTGGAGATGCTTATTGTCCCCTACCGGTGAAACCTGAGGGGACCTATGGTTTGCGCTCTGTCTGTCAGTCTGTCTGTCAGTCTGTCACACTTTTCTGGATCCTGCAATAACTTTCAAAGTTCTTCATATTTTTTCATGAAACTTGAAACATGGACAGATGGCAATATGGAGATTATGCACGTCAATTCATTTTGTTCCTACGTCAAGAATTCTGGTTGCTTTGGCAACAAATACTGACAATGGTGGAGTTTCACCGGTAGGGGACCATATTGCTTCGCAATCTCTTGTTAGCTTACCATGTCACGAAGTGACATGGTGAGCTTATGTGACCGTGTGATGTCCGGCATCCGTTGTGTGTGCGTCCGTCTGTCAACAATTTGTTTGTGTAGACAGTAGAGGTCACAGTTTTCATCCAATCTTTATGAAATTTGGTCAGAATGTTTATCTTGATGAAATCTGGGTTGGGATTGTATTTGGATCATCTGGGGTCAAAAACTAGGTCACTAGGTCAAAAACTAGGTCACATAATAGGTCAAATAATAGAAAAACCTTGTGTAGACAAAAGAGATCGCAGTTTTCATCCAATCTTTATGAAATTTGGTCAGAATGTTTATCTTGATGAAATCTGGGTTGGGATCGTATTTGGGTCATCTGGGGTCTAAAACTAGGTTACTAGGTCAAATAATTGAAAAATCATCAAACTAGGTCAAATAATAGAAAAACCTCGTGTAGACAATAAAGGTCGCAGTTTTCATCCAATCTTTATGAAATTTGGTCAGAATGTTTATCTTGATGAAATCTGGCTTGAGAATGTATTTGGGTCATCTGGTGTCAAAAACTAGGTCACTAGGTAAAAAACTAGGTCAAATAATAGAAAAACCTTGTGTAGACAATAGAGGTCGCAGTTTTCATCCAATCTTTATGAAGTTTGGTCAGAATGTTTATCTTGACTAATGGGATTGTTTACCCTCGGGACTTCGGTTATAAACCATTGCCTGAGCACACTGCTAAACATAGAACTCTGTATAAAAAAGCCGAAAACGGCCATAAAATGGACAGCCAGATTTTACTGGGCTGTACCATTGATATAAATAGAAAAATTTGCAGTGTTGGTGCGGTGCCTTAATAAAAATCTATTAGTTTAAAAATATCTGACCCTTATAAGAAGCGTTAAAAAGACGCAGTACTTTACAATGCCTAACGCTGTTTGTTTATCTTGATGAAATCTGGGTTGGGATTGTATTTGGGTCATCTGAGGTCAAAAACTAGGTCACTAGGTCAAATAATAGAAAAACCGTCAACAATTTGTTTGTATAGACAGTAGAGGTCACCGTTTTCATCCAATCGTTATGAAATTTGGTCCGAATGTTTATCTTGATGAAATCTGGGTTGGGATTGTATTTGGGTCATCTGGGGTCAAAAACTAGGTCACTAGGTCAAAAACTAGGTCACAAGGTGAAATAATAGAAAAACCTTGTTTAGACAATAGAGGTCGCTGTTTTCATCCAATCTTTATGAAATTTGGTCAGAATGTTTATCTTGATGAAATCTTGGTTGGGATTGTATTTTGGTCATCTTGGTTCAAAAACTAGGTCACTAGGTCAAATAATAGAAAAACCTTGTGTAGACAATAGATGTCACAGTTTTCATCCAATCTTCATGAAATTTGGTCAGAATGTTTGTCTTGATGAAATCTGGGTTGGGATTGTATTTGGGTCACCTGGGGTCAAAAACTAGGTCAATAGGTCAAATATTAGAAAAACCTTGTGTAGACAATAGAGGTCACAGTTTTCATCCAATCTTTATGAAATTTGGTGAGAATGTTTATCTTGATGAAAACTGGGTTGGGATTGTATTTGGTTAGTCAGGTGAGCGATTCAGGGCCATCATGGCTCTCTTGTTTTTACTGTTATATACAAAATAATTGAGTGTGCTATATTTGTATACATGCCATGTGACTAGTAGCCATATTTCATTTATGCCATATTACATGTATGCCATATTACTGGTTAGCCATATTACATGTATGCCATATTAGGGGTATGTCGTATTACCAGTATGCCATATTACATGTATGCCATATTACTGGTTAGCCATATTACTAGTATGCCATATTACGGGTATGTCAGATTACCAGTATGCCATTTTACTAGTATGCAATATTAATGATATCCATATGTGATATTAACAATATGTCAAATTTCATAATATATCACGATGTAACGTGTGGTTTTGCTGAAATGCCAATCGCTCAGTTTTGATCATTTGACATGTTTTTTTATGTCCCCCACCACTACAGTGGGGGACATATTGTTTTTGCCCTGTCTGGTGGTCTGTCTGTTGGTTTGTTTGCCCAAACTTTAACATTTTGCAATAAATTTTGCTATATTGAAGATAGCAACTTCATATTTGGCATGCATGTGTATCCCATGAAGCTGCACATTTTGAGTGGTGAAATGTCAAGGTCATCCTTCAAGGTCAAAAGTCAAAAAAACTAAATCAAAGCGACGCAGAAGGGGACATAGTGTTTTTGACTAACACATTTCTTGTTTTAAATAGTGTTTATATCAAAAGGTGTCAAAGGAAGTTTTGAATGTGCAAATATGCAACTGGAGCAAAGTAGTTGTGTTCCCATTTAATGAAAAGAACTGCAAACCACTAAAAAGTTAAATTGAAAAAAAAACTGAACTTACAATAGTCTTGGGTGACAAGAGCATGCATTTAGCCCCCTTTTCCCAAAACGCAGCTCACTTCAAGCCCATTTTATGTGTTGCAGGTGATTGGAGGAGTTCTGGATGAGTTCATCTTTTCTCCAAGACTGGACAACCTGCTCAATGCATACACTTCAACTGTGGTACGTATAGGTGGGACAACGTGCTCAATGTATACACTGCAACTGTGGTACGTAAAGGTGGGACAACGTGCTCAATGCAAACACTTCAACTATGGTATGTATAGGTGGGACAACCTGCTCAATGCATACACTGCAATTGTGGTACGTATAGGTGGGATAACCTGCTCAATGCATACACTGCAACTGTGGTACGCATAGGTGGGACAACTTGCTCAATGCATACACTGCAACTGTGGTATGTATAGGTGGGACAACTTGCTCAATGCATACACTGCAAATGTGGTACGTATAGGTGGGACAACCTGCTCAATGCATACACTTCGACTATGGTACATATAGGTGGGACAACCTGCTCAATGCATATACTGCAACTGTGGTACATATAGGTGGGACAACCTGCTCAATGCATACACTGCAACTGTGGTACGTATAGGTGGGACATCCTGCTCAATGCATACACTGCAACTGTGGTACATATAGGTGGGACAACCTTCTCAATACATACACTGCAACTGTGGTACGTATTGGTGAGACATCCTGCTCAATGCATACACTGCAACTGTGGTATGTATAGGTGGGACAACCTGCTCAATGCATACATCGCAACTGGGGTAATTATAGGTGGAACAACCTGCTCAATGCATACACTTCAACTATGGTACATATAGGTGGGACAACCTGCTCAATGCATACACTTCAACTATGGTACATCTAGGTGGGACAATCTGCTCAATGCATACTCTGCAACTGTTGTACGTTGCAAAGTGGTAGCTGGCAAAAAATAAAAGTTAGCCATGTGTAGCATTCTTAGTAGACAGTGCTTAATACAATTGCGTAAAGTGTTGTCCAAAAGCAGCCTGAGCAGTCCTCACAGGCTTATGAGGGAGGACACTTTCTGCTTTTATGGGATTTTTTTGTATTTAGCAAAATTCCTGTTCAGGTGGGAAGTGTAGTCCTTGGTTAGTCTGTGGGATTGCACAGGCTTATAGTCCTTGGTTAGTCTGTGAAATTGCACAGGCTAATAGTCCTTGGTTAGTCTGTGGGATTGCACAGGCTTATAGTCATTGGTTAGTCTGTGTGATTGCACAGGCTTATAGTCATTGGTTAGTCTGTGGGATTGCACAGGCTTATAGTCATTGGTTAGTCTGTGGGATTGCACAGGCTTATAGTCCTTGGTTAGTCTGTGGGATTGCACAGGCTTATAGTCATTGGTTAGTCTGTGGGATTGCACAGGCTTATAGTCATTGGTTAGTCTGTGGGATTGCACAGGCTTATAGTCCTTGGTTAGTCTGTGGGATTGCACAGGCTTATAGTCATTGGTTAGTCTGTGGGATTGCACAGGCTTATAGTCCTTGGTTAGTCTGTGGGATTGCACAGGCTTATAGTCATTGGTTAGTCTGTGGGATTGCACAGGCTTATAGTCATTGGTTAGTCTGTGGGATTGCACAGGCTTATAGTCATTGGTTAGTCTGTGGGATTGCACAGGCTTATAGTCATTGGTTAGTCTGTGGGATTGCACAGGCTTATAGTCCTTGGTTAGTCTGTGGGATTGCACAGGCTTATAGTCATTGGTTAGTCTGTGGGATTGCACAGGCTTATAGTCCTTGGTTAGTCTGTGGGATTGCACAGGCTTATAGTCATTGGTTAGTCTGTGGGATTGCACAGGCTTATAGTCATTGGTTAGTCTGTGGGATTGCACAGGCTTATAGTCATTGGTTAGTCTGTGGGATTGCACAGGCTAATAGTCCTTGGTTAGTCTGTGGGATTGCACAGGCTTATAGTCATTGGTTAGTCTGTGGGATTGCACAGGCTAATAGTCCTTGGTTAGTCTGTGGGATTGCACAGGCTAATAGTCCTTGGTTAGTCTGTGGGATTGCACAGGCTAATCTTGGATAACATTTTTTTTTCCAGAATAAGGCTCATAAATAATCCTAATTGTATAATCATATTTTGGGCATAGTGGCAGCAATATGGTACTGGGCAATGTGGCATTATGACTTCTGAGATGTCCTCTGTTGGATTTTCATTTTGTGTTTTTTTTTAACCAAGTAAATTTTATGAGTAATGCATGATAACATTACATGCATTTAAATGTTTTCTTATTTTTGAATGCTTATGCTGTAAGACTTCCAGGAACTGAAAATGCTTTTGTTATACCCCCACAAACGAAGTTTAGGGGGGTATATTGGAGTGAACTTGTCTGTCGGTCAGTCGGTCGGTCTGTCTGTCGGTCCGTATTAAGTGTCGGCTCTCTAATTCAAGTAGTTTTCATCCGATCTTCACCAAACTTGGTCAGAAGTTGTATCTACATGATGTCTAAGCCAAGTTCGAACATGGGCCTTGCCGGGTCAAAAACTAGGTCACGGGGTCACTTGGTGCGTTTTAAACATTCAGCATGTTGTCCGCTCTCTAATTCAAGTAGTTTTCATCCAATCTTCACCAAACTTGGTTAAAAGTTGTATCTAGATGATCTTAAGGCCAAGTTCAAACATGGGCCTTGACGGGTCAAAAAGTAGGTCACGGGGTCATACGATTTTTAGCTCATCTATTTTTTGAAAAAAAATTATGAGTTATTGTCATCACCTTGGCGTCTGCGTCGGCGTCCAGTTAAGTTTTGCTATTAGGTCCACTTTTCTCATAAAGTATCAATGCTATTGCATTCAAACTTGTAACAGTTACTAACTATCATGAGGAGACTGGGCAGGCAAAGTTAAATAATTCTGGCTTGCATTTTGACAGAATTATGTGCCCTTTTTATACTTATAAAATTGAAAATTTTGGTTAAGTTTTGTGTTTATGTCCATTTTATTCCTTAAGTATCAAAGCTATTGCTTTCATACTTGCAACACTTACTAACTATCATAAGGGGACTGTGCAGGCAAAGTTATGTTACTCTGACTGGTGTTTTGACAGAATTATGTGCCCTTTTTATACTTAGAAAATGGAAAATTTGGTTAAGTTTTGTGTTTAGGTCCACTTTTTTCCTAAAGTATCAAAGCTATTGCTTTCATACTTGCAACACTTACTAACTATCTTAAGGGGACTGTGCAGGCAAAGTTATCTTACTCTGACTGGCATTTTGACGGAATAATGGGCCCTTTATACTTGAAAATTTGGTTAAGTTTTGTGTTTTGTTCCACTTTACCCCTAAAGTATCATAGATATTGCTTTCATACTTGGAACACTCGCAAACTATCATAAGGGGACAGTAAAGGACAAGTTGCATAACACTGTTTGTCATTTTTACGGAATTATGGCCCTTTTTTGACTTTGAATATATGGTTACATTTTGTGTTTAGATCCACTTTACTTCTAAAGTATCAAGCCTATTGCTTTCAAACTTCAAATACTTTAATGCTATCATGAGGGTACTGTACCTGGCAAGTTGAATTTTACCTTGACCTTTGAATGACCTTGACTCTCAAGGTCAAATTATTTAATTTTGCTAAAATTGCCATAACTTCTTCATTTATGATTAGATTTGTTTGATACTTTGACAAAACAACTCTTACCTGACATACCACAATAGACTCCACCCAAACCATCCCCAACGCCCCCCCCCCCAATTTTTTTTTAAAAGATCATCTAATAAATGATCACCACACCCTCACACTATACCCACCCCTAAAAAATAATTTTTATGCTCCCGGTAGGGTGGAATATAGCAGTTGAACTGTCCGTCAGTATGTCAGTCAGTCTGTCTCTCCGTCCGAAAAAAACTAACATTGGCCATAACTTTTTCACTTTTGAAGATAGCAACTTGATATTTGGCATGCATGTGTATCTCATGGAGCTGCACATTTTTAGTGGTGAAAGGTCATGGTCATCCTTCAAGGTCAAATGTCAAATTTATGGCATCTGTGCGTCCGAAAACTTTAACATTGGCCATAACTTTTTCTATATTGAAGATAGCAACTTGATATTTGGCATGCATGTGTATCTCATGGAGCTGAACATTTTGAGTGGTGAAAGGTGAAGGTCAAGGTCATCCTTCAAGGTCAAATGTCAAATATATGGTGTCTGTCCGTCCGAAAATTTTAACATTGGCCATAACTTTTTTATCCCCGCCGAAAAATTTTCGGAGGGGAGATAGTAATTGGTCCTGTCCGTCTGTCCGTCCGGCTGAAACTTTGTCCGGAGAATAACTCCAAATCTATTCAATGGATTTACTTTAAACTTAGAATATAAACAGATGGCAACTAGGAAAAGTGCAGTGACCAAGAACCATAACTCTATCTACCTTAATTTTTGAATTATCTCCCCTTTTATATGATTTTAAAGTACATTTTTGTCCGGAGCATAACTCTAAATCTACTGAAGGGATTTACTTAAAACTTGAAATATACACAGATGGCAACTAGGAGAAGTGCAGTGACCAAGAACCACAACTCTATCTACCTTAGTTTTTGAATTATCTCCCCTTTTATATGATTTTAATGTAAATTTTTGTCCAGAGCATAACTCTAAATCTACTGAAGGGATTTACTTGAAACGAGAAATATTAACAGATGGCAACTAGGAGAAGTGCAGTGACCAAGAACCACAACTCTATCTACCTTAGTTTTTTAATTATCTCCCCTTTATATTATTTTAAAGTACATTTTTGTCCAGAGCATTATTCTAAATCTACTGAAGGGATTTACTTGAAACTTGAAATATAAACAGATGGCAACTAGGAGAAGTGCAGTGACCAAGAACCATAACTCTATCTACCTTAGATTTTGAATTATCTCCCCTTTTATATAATTTTAAAGTTATTTTTTGTCTGGAGCATAACTCTAAATCTACTGAAGGGATTTACTTGAAACTTGAAATATAAACAGATGGCAAGTAGGAAAAGTGCAGTGACTAAGAACCATAACTCTATCTACCTTAGTTTTTGAATTATCTCCCCTTTTATATAACTTTAAAGTAAATTCTGTCCGGAGCATAACTCTAAATGTACTAAAGGGATTTACTTGAAACTTGAAATATAAACATATGGCAACTAGGAGAAGTGCAGTGACCAAGAACCATAACTCTATCTACCTTAGTTTTTGAATTATCTCCCCTTTTTTTAATTTTAAAGTAAATTTTTGTCCGGAGGGAGCATAACTCTAAATCTACTGAAGGGATTTACTTGAAACTTCAAACTTAAACAGATGGCAACTAGGAGAAGTGCAGTGACTAAGAACCATAACTCTACCTACCTTAGTGTTTGAATTATATCCCTTTATTTAAATTCAAAGTAAATTTTTGTCCGGAGCATAATGAATTATCTCCCTTTATTTTTTTTAACAAATATTATTGTACTCTCTCAAACAAATGTTGTCATACAAGCAAACACATTTCCGCGGGGATTGGGCACTACTGTGACAAGCTCTTGTTAATATTGAAGATAGCAACTTGATATTTGGCATGCATGTGTATCTCATTAGCTGCACATTTTGAGTGGTGGAAGTTCATGGTCAAGGTCATCCTTCAAGGTAAAATTATTTTTTTTAAATTCAAAGCGGCGTTCTCATGAAGCTGCACATTTTGAGTGGTGGAAGTTCAAGGTCAAGGTCACCCTTCAAGGTCAAGGTCATCCTTCAAGGTCAAAGGTAAAAAAAAATCAAAGCGGCATTATCATGAAGCTGCACATTTTGAGTGGTGGAAGTTCAAGGTCAAGGTCATCCTTCAAGGTCATCCTTCAAGGTCATCCTTCAAGGTCATCCTTCAAGGTCATCCTTCAAGGTCATCCTTCAAGGTCAAAGGTAAAAAAAATAATTCAAAGCGGTGTTATCATGAAGCTGCACATTTTGAGTGGTGGAAGTTCAAGGTCAAAGTCATCCGTCCTTGAAGGTCATCCTTCAAGGTCAAAGGTCAAAAAAAAATATTTCAAAGTGGCGTTCTCATAAAGCTGCACATTTTGAGTGGTGGAAGTTCAAGGTCAAGGTCATCCTTCAAGGTCAAAGGTAAAAAAAAAAAAAAAAAAAAATTCAAAGTGTTGCAATAGGGGGCATTGTGTTTCTGACGAACACATCTCTTGTGTTTTTTTTCAAACATTGTTAAAAAACACAAATATTTATTTTTATAATTTTATTTTTGAAATACCGTCCAACCATCCCACCCAAGAATCCCCCCACCCCCCCCAAAAAAAATAATTTTTTTTTTGCATTTTTTTGGCAGTTTTGGAAGATAATGTAATAAATGACCACACCCCCACACTATACACCCCTCTCCACCCCTCCCTCCTTTGTGATTGAAATTGAGATAGGTCCCTACACCTTTAAAAAGAAAAATAGATGAGCGGTCTGCACCCGCAAGGCGGTGCTCTTGTTAACATTCAGCATGGTGTCCTCTTTCTTATTCAAGTAGTTTTCATCCGATCTTCACCAAACTTGGTCAGAAGTTTTATCTAGATGATCTGAAGGCCAACTTCGAACATGGGCCATGCCAGATCAAAAACTAGGTCACAGGGTCACTTAGTACGTTTTACACATTGAGCATGGTGTCCGCTCTCTATTTCAAGTAGTTTAAATCCGATCTTCACCACACTTGGTCAGAAGTTGTAACTAAATGATGTGTAGGTCAAGTTCGAACATGGGCCATGCCGGGTCAAAAACTAGGTCACAGGGTCACTTAGTGTGTTTTAAACCTCACCATGTTGTCCGCTCTCTAATTCAAGTAGTTTTTATCCAATCTTCACCAAAATTGGCCAGAAGTTGTATCTTGATAATGTCTAGGGCAAGTTTGAATATGGGTCATGCCGGGTCAAAAACAAGGTCACGGGGTCACTTAGTGCGTTTTAAACATCACAATGTTGTCCGCTCTCTAATTCAAGTAGTTTTCATCCAATCTTCACCAAACTTGGTCAGAAGTTGTATCTAGATGATGTCTAGGTCAAGTTTGAATATGGCTCATGTCGGGTCAAAAACTAGGGCAGGGGGTATCTTAGTGCGTTTTAAACCTCACCATGTTGTCCTCTCTCTAATTCAAGTAGTTTTCATCCAATCCTCACCAAACTTGGTCACAAGTTTTTATCTAAATGATCTCTAGGACAAGTTTGAACATGGGCCATTCCGGGCCTAAAACTAGGTCACGGGGTCACATAGTGTGTTTTTTAACATTCAGCATGGTGTCCGCTCTCTTATTCAAGTAGTTTACATCCGATCTTCACCAAACTTGGTCAGAAGTTTTATGGAGATGATCTTAAGGCCAAGTTAGAACATGGGCTTTTCTGGGTCAAAAACTAGGTCAAGGGTTCACTTAGTGCGTTTTAAAAATTGAGCATGGTGTCCGTTGTTTTTTGTGAAGACGACATGCAAAATATTATGTGCCAATGCGGCATGTGGGTGTATTCATCACCTCTGTGACAAAGCTCTAGTTGAAAATTTTGTACTATATGAAAAAATTACACTTAGTTTGAATAGACTTTAATCTGTAAAAAATATAGTTTATTATTGTAATTGCTTATTGTGCTGTATAATGAATTGTTTAAGTAAATCTTTGCTGGGAATGTCACAGTCTTATATAGAATGATTCTTTAAGCAACATTTTCCCAGAGCGCGACTCGTATATTCACCAAATTACTTACCTCTGCATGCAGGGCCTGATCAACTCCTGCACCGGTCCCAGTCTGGATGCTGACCCTAACGTGAGGATGATCAGTCTATTCGACAATGAAGAGGTCGGGTCGGAGAGTGCCCAGGGAGCAGCCTCGAGCTTTCAGGAGTACGTGCTGCGCCGTATCAGCACTGGAGGGTCCCAGACCGCGTTTGAGGAGGCTATTGCCAAGTCCTACATGATCAGTGCTGACCAGGCTCACGCTCTTCACCCCAACTACAGGTGAGGGGCTGCAGTGGTTTTAAATTTCGCCATTTTGGGAATGGGGCCAGGGGCCTTTGGATTGTGAAAAATTGTGTCGTCTTGATTTTAATGGGGAATTTGATGTAAAAGGTCTTCTTGCTAAAATATATTATTAAATTGAGAAAATAATTGTTTTCTCTACAATGTATTGTATCTAACTACGTTTAACTTAAAGAGCTAGATATGGAATTAAACCAAATGTTCACTCATTTTTTTTTAAAACCTTCCCTTTTGGGTAATTAACCGGGTCTTTTAGGAAAAATAAAAACTTTAAGATTAGGAATGCATCTGAGTTTTGTTCCAATATTGACCAAAGATACCACTGTGCTGACTTGATAATTAAGTTATTAAGTTGAAGAGGGTGTACTGGGCCCCAAACAATTTTAAGACTTCAGTCTAAGAATAAAGAATATTCTTTAAATTGGAATATTCAAGAATTGCATGTGCATAAAATGTAGTCCCTGATTAACCTGTGCTGTCCTCATTTGGTTGAATATCGATATAGGGATAATACATGTTTTCGAGGGCATGATCATCTGCGAGCGCTCAAAAAATCCATTCCTGCCCGAGTGGGCAACACGAGGGCAGGAACGACTTTTGAGAGATCGCCCGCAGATGATCATGTCCGAGAAAATGTGTATTTTCGCTATTATTGCATAAACAAATCACACATACCAAAATAAATTTAAATAACATTGTAAACAATATGTCTTGTTCATTCAACGTCAACAAAATAATTTGATTATTTATTATTATTATGACGTCATACAGTTCAAGGTTGTGTTTTACATATGCCTCACTCAGTCACATCAGAAATGACAAGGCTATACCGGAGGCAGTTTTCAATTTAAAATGTGTTTAAACCATGGATTAATGCAAAGTTTAATTGCAGCCATAAAAAGTAAGAAACGGGGAATAATTTTGAAATTTACTGGTCGTGACAGATAAATATATTGTCCGAATAAGTAATTGTTATACCCCCACAAACGAAGTTTAGAGGGGTATAAAGGAGTGAACTTGTCTGTCGGTTGGTCGGTCTGTCGGTCCATATTAAGTGTCCGCTCTCTAATTCAAGTATTTTCAGCCGCTCTTTACCAAACTTGGTCAGAAGTTGTATCTACATGATGTCTAGGCCAAATTCGAACATGGGCCTTGCCAGGTCAAAAACTAGGTCACGGGGTCACTTAGTGCGTTTTAAACATTCAACATGTTGTCTGCTCTCTATTCAAGTAGTTTTAATCCTTTCTTCACCAAACTTGGTCAGAAGTTTTATGGTGATGATCTTAAGGCCAAGTTTGAACATGGGCCTTGCCGGGTCAAAAACTTAGTGCATTTTTTAACATTCAGCATGGTGTCCTCTCTCTTATTCAAGTAGTTTTCATCCGATTCTCTCCAAACTTGGTCAAAAGTTTTATCTAGTTTTATCTAGATGATCTTAAGGCCAAGTTTGAACATGGGCCTTGCCGGGTCAAAAACTAGGTCACAGGGTCACTTAGTATGTTTTACACATTGAGCATGGTGTCCGCTCTCAATTTCAAGTAGTTTAAATCCAATCTTCACCACACTTGGTCAGAAGTTGTAACTAGATGATGTGTAGGTCAAGTTCGAATATGGACCATGCCGGATCATAAACTAGGTCACGGGGTCACTAAGTGTGTTTTAAACCTCACCATGTTGTCCGCTCTCTAATTCAAGTAGTTTTAATCCAATCTTCACCAAAATTGGTGAGAAGTTGTATCTTGATAATGTCAAGGGCAAGTTTAAATATGGGTCATGCCGGATCAAAAACTAGGTCACAGGGTCACTTAGTGTGTTTTAAACCTCACCATGCTGTCCGCTCTCTAATTTAAGTAGTTTTCATCCAATCTTTACTAAACTTAGTCAGAAGTTGTATCTAAATGATGTCTAGGTCAAGTTTGAATATGGGTCATGCTGGGTCAAAAACTAGGTCACGTTGTATCTTAGTGGGTTTTAAACCTCACAATGTTGTCCGCTCTCTAATTCAAGTAGTTTTCATCCAATCCTCACCAAACTTGGTCACAAGTTTTTGCTAAAAGATCTCTAGGACAAGTTCAAACATGGGCGATTCCGGGCCTAAAACTAGGTCACTGGGTCACTTAGTGCGTTTTTTAACATTCAGCATGGTGTCCGCTCTCTAATTCAAGTAGTTTACATCCAATCTTCACCAAACTTGGTCAGAAGTTTTATGGAGATGATATTAAGGCCAAGTTAGAATATGGGCCTTTTTGGGTCAAAAACTAGGTCAAGGAGTCACTTAGTGCGTTTTAAAAATTGAGCATGGTGTCCGCTGTTTTTTGTGAAGACGACATGCAAAATATTATGTGTCAATGCAGCATGGGGGGGTATTCGTCACGTCTGTGACAAAGCTGTAGTTTTCATAGATGTTTCTTACGTACAGGTCTATCTTTTTTCGTTCAAACTAAATTTTCTAAAAATTAATACTGCCAACAAAATGTCGCTGAAGTATTTCAAGCATACAGCAGGAACGTTGAAGGTACATAAACACTTACATTTACATCATGGTCTTTTGAAAGTATTGAGTAAATAACATCAACTTCATTTACGTTGCCAGTAAATAAAGCTGTTGTCAAGAGACTCAGACAGTGCAGATGGTATATTTGAAAATTGGATTGAAATATTCATTGCCTTTATCCCTGAATGCATGAGGAAACTGGTGCTTATTCAGTTCCCTATTTATGCTTGGAAAGTCGTAAAAGGCTGGAGTAATTAACAAAGTTCATAATAACTTCATTGAATCCACTAAGAAGGACTTAAAGAAGACGAAGGGAAGTAACTGGGCGTGGACCAGTTTATGGATATGAAAAACACATAACAGGGCTTGAACGGCATGTGAATCGCCTTGTTAATACACGATTTCTCCCTTTCAAGCCCTCCTTTTGCCAAGTTTCTGCACCCCTCCAGAGGGCATTATCGATAGAGTTTATGCAATAATTTTTATTTACTCGTTATGTAAGGAAAAATATTTTTCTATGCTGACTCATGAATTAAAATTAATATTCCACCAAATCCAACAAATACCCTCTATATATTGTTGACACTGATTTAGCGATAAGCACGAGAGCAATCACCAGCCCGGCCTACACAAGGGTATTGTGGTGAAGATTAACAGTAACCAGAGGTACACCTCAACAGCAATCACCATGGCGATACTGCGGGAGATAGCGGGAAAGGCTGAGGTACCATTGCAGGTAGGAACCCATTGTACTGTTGTATGTTATATGTGCACATAAAACCCGTCTCCCTATCTCAAAAGTCAAGGTCAAGGTCATGCTTAGAGTTCAAAGGTTGACTTTGGTAATGAAACAACTTGTTTTGAATGTAGCTTTTTTATTTACTCTGTTTGAAATAACTTTCTGGTGAAAATGTTGGCCTTACCAAATTGAATAGAAAAATAGCCATTTGGCAAAAAAAGATGCAGGGGAAAGGACATTGAGGGCACAATTAACAACTAACAATGTTTTTATTTCATTCAAGTGGTAAAGGGTTAAATAAGTATCTTAGTGGTAAAGGGTTCAATAGGTATCTAAGTGGTAAAGGGTTAAATACATATCTAAGTGGTATAGGATTAAATACGTATCTAAGTGGTAAAGGTTTAAATATGTATCTAAGTCGTAAAGGGTTAATACATATCTAAATGATAAACGGTTAAATACGTATCTAAGTGGTAAAGGGTTAACTGTGTTTCTCCACAATGAGTCTCCTATCAATACTGACGCTATGATTTCAGGATTTCATGGTGAAAAACGACTCTCCCTGTGGTTCCACCATCGGACCAATCATGTCTGCCAAGCTCGGAATGGCAACAGTTGATATTGGGGCTCCAATGTTGAGCATGCACTCTATCCGAGAGATGTGTTGTACATCAAGCGTGCTACAGGCAGAAACACTCTTCAAGGTATTTGGGTTTGATTCGTCCTCCTTTAGTTTTGTCAGAATTAAGACAAAAAAGTTTTGTAGTTAAAACATATTTATTTTAGCTTGATTGCATTGAAAACTCAAGGCTTAACTGAAACTGTTGATTGAGTTTCTAGGGACTATAACCAGTACTTGTCTTTTGGGGGATCTAAAGAATGCTACTACCATGGGGATGAAACCCGTGACCTCCCAGTCGCTAGGCTGACATCAGTTCCACTACGCCACGGCAACCTAGTTTTTAAGTTACAGGATCCATTTTAAAAAAAGTCGCAATCTGGAAAAACCAGACTTAATGCATGTGCGGAAATTATTGTCCCAGATAAACCTGTGTGCTGTTTCCTAGATTGCAGCTAAATGATCCTTGTTCTGGGAAATCTGGGCTTAATGCATGTGTGCATAGTGTCATCCCAGGGACCACACTTTCCGTCTAAACTTGATTTTCGGTAAGGAGGGACTTCCTTGAAACTAAAAATACCATAAAAGTGGAAAGTGTTGTCCCTGATTAATCTGTAATGACACTTTATGCACATGCATTAAGCCCAGTTCTTCTAGATTGCGCCTAAATGATGAGACACTCGGTAAACATCAGATTTTTTAACTGAGTATTATGCAAATGGTCATGAATGGAAAAAAAAAATCATTTAATGCTGATAATAACTTTAGATTTTTTGTGATTTAAGTTTGAGAGAACAAATTATTCAGCAAAAAAGGGAACTGAAGTTTGGTTTTCATTGCATTTGTCTTGTCATATTTGAATTACGCCCCTTCGAAAATATCAAATAAGGCTTGTGTAGACTTTATAGCTTAACCTGGCCTCATATTTACCAACCAATTCTTAGACTTATGAATAAAGAATAGACCTTGAACCAAGAAAAACATGTCCAGCTTTTGAATAAATTCAAGCTGCCACTGATAATTGTGTCACTGAGAAAATGCCCTGTTTTGTCCATAGTACGTCCAACATGATAACAAACTTGCTTTATAAACATGAAAATTTGTGTTTTGCAGAACTTCTTTGAGCACTACCCTGAAGTGTTCAAGTCTCTGAACTTCTGAACAAGTCATGGACAACCTCGAGCCAGCCTTGCAACTTGGATTTCTGTTTGGCAAAAGGATTTATATTGTACTTACTGTGACCAGTCTTTTCCTGTGTATGTGTTTGTTTTATTTATTGTTTAATATTAGTTTTTGTATCAAATATTTGCAATACTAAAAAAAAATGTTTTCAAAATGTGTGTAATTTCACATTCTTTTGGCGTATACACTATTTGCTATGTTTTTGAATCATTTAAATTATCTACTTCATTCGTATTGAAGCATATATAAATGTGCCACTCTCTGGAAAAAAATGTGCTTTATGCATGTGTGTAAAGTAATGTACCCAGATTAGCCTTTGCTTATGCTATACTTTTGGCCTAGACTGGATTTTCGTTAAGAAGATTCTTATTTTCAACAAAAAAGTCTATAGAAGCGGAAAGTGTCAACACTGATTACTTGTGCAGACTGCACAGGCTAATCAGGGACGGTACTTTACTCGCATGTATTACGGCTGGAGCAGACTGCGCAGGTTAATCAGGGACAGTACTTTACTCACATGTATTATGCCTGGGGTAGACTGCGCAGGCTAATCAGGGGCGGTACTTTACTCACATGTATTATGCCTGGGGTAGACTGCGCAGGCTAATCAGGGGCGGTACTTTACTCACATGTATTATGCCTGGAGCAGACTGCGCAGGCTAATCAGGGACAGTTCTTTACTCACATGTATTATGCCTGGGGCAGACTGCGCAGGCTAATCAGGGGCGGTACTTTACTCACATGTATTATGCCTGGGGCAGACTGCACAGGCTAATCAGGGACGGTACTTTGCTCACATGTATTATGCCTGGGGCAGACTGCGCAGGCTAATCAGGGACGGTACTTTACTCACATGTATTATGCCTGGGGCAGACTGCACAGGCTAATCAGGGGCGGTACTTTACTCACATGTATTATGCCTGGGGCAGACTGCACAGGCTAATCAGGGACAGTACTTTACTCGCATGTATTATGCCTGGGGCAGACTGCGCAGGCTAATCAGGGACAGTACTTTACTCACATGTATTATGCCAGGGGCAGACTGCACAGGCTAATCAGGGATGGTACTTTGCTCACATGTATTATGACTGGGGCAGACTGCGCAGGCTAATTAGGGACGTTACTTTACTCACATGTATTATGCCTGGAGCAGACTGGGCAGGCTAATTAGGGACAGTTCTTTACTCACATGTATTATGCCTCGAGCAGACTGCGCAGACTAATCAGGGACAGTTCTTTACTCACATGTATTATGCCTGGGGCAGACTGCGCAAGCTAATCAGGGACGGTACTTTGCTCACATGTATTATGCCTGGGGCAGACTGAGCAGGCTAATCAGGGACGGTACTTTGCTCGCATGTATTATACCTGGGGCAGACTGCGCAGGCAAATCAGGGACGGTACTTTGCTCACATGTATTATGCCTGGGGCAGACTGAGCAGGCTAATCAGGGACGGTACTTTGCTCGCATGTATTATGCCTGGGGCAGACTGCACAGGCTAATCAGGGACGGTACTTTGCTCACATGTATTATGCCTGGGGCAGACTGCGCAGGCTAATCAGGGATGGTACTTTGCTCACATGTATTATGCCTGGGGCAGACTGCGCAGGCTAATCAGGGATGGTACTTTGCTCACATGTATTATGCCTGGGGCAGACTGCACAGGCTAATCAGGGACGGTACTTTGCTCACATGTATTATGCCTGGGGCAGACTGCGCAGGCTAATCAGGGATGGTACTTTGCTCACATGTATTATGCCTGGGGCAGACTGAGCAGGCTAATCAGGGACGGTACTTTGCTCACATGTATTATGCCTGGGGCAGACTGCACAGGCTTATCAGGGATGGTACTTTGCTCACATGTATTATGCCTGGGGCAGACTGAGCAGGCTAATCAGGGACAGTACTTTACTCACATGTATTATGCCTGGGGCAGACTGCACAGGCTAATCAGGGACGGTACTTTGCTCACATGTATTATGCCTGGGGCAGACTGAGCAGGCTAATCAGGGATGGTACTTTGCTCACATGTATTATGCCTGGAGCAGACTGGGCAGGCTAATTAGGGACAGTTCTTTACTCACATGTATTATGCCTGGGGCAGACTGAGCAGGCTAATCAGGGATGGTACTTTGCTCACATGTATTATGCCTGGGGCAGACTGAGCAGGCTAATCAGGGATGGTACTTTGCTCACATGTATTATGCCTGGGGCAGACTGAGCAGGCTAATCAGGGACGGTACTTTGCTCGCATGTATTATGCCTGGGGCAGACTGCGCAGGCTAATCAGGGACGGTACTTTGCTCACATGTATTATGCCTGGGGCAGACTGAGCAGGCTAATCAGGGACGGTACTTTGCTCACATGTATTATGCCTGGGGCAGACTGAGCAGGCTAATCAGGGACGGTACTTTGCTCACATGTATTATGCCTGGGGAAGACTGCGCAGGCTAATCAGGGACGGTACTTTGCTCACATGTATTATGCCTGGGGCAGACTGAGCAGGCTAATCAGGGACGGTACTTTGCTCACATGTATTATGCCTGGGGCAGACTGCACAGGCTAATCAGGGACGGTACTTTGCTCACATGTATTATGCCTGGGGCAGACTGAGCAGGCTAATCAGGGACGGTACTTTGCTCACATGTATTATGCCTGGGGCAGACTGAGCAGGCTAATCAGGGACGGTACTTTGCTCACATGTATTATGCCTGGGGCAGACTGAGCAGGCTAATCAGGGACGGTACTTTGCTCACATGTATTATGCCTGGGGCAGACTGCACAGGCTAAAAAGGGACGGTACTTTGCTCACATGTATTATGCCTGGGGCAGACTGAGCAGGCTAATCAGGGACGGTACTTTGCTCACATGTATTATGCCTGGGGCAGACTGAGCAGGCTAATCAGGGACGGTACTTTGCTCACATGTATTATGCCTGGGGCAGACTGAGCAGGCTAATCAGGGACAGTACTTTACTCACATGTATTATGCCTGGTTTTCCCAGAGTGTGCCTCATATACCTAATTGCTAATTGTTAAGACTCTTTAAAACATGTGGATGATAAATAAAATATCTGTATATTTAGATCATGCATACTTGATTCATACTTAAAACTGGTATTTGCTATTTATATTGAACATTATTTCATGATCACCTCGTGGCCATGTAAAGCAACCTACTGTGATTAAATCATTTATTGTGCAAGATTTCGAGAGCTCAAATTATCAATATTCCTGATATATTTTTTATATTAATTTATCAGTATTGTGCTGTTGTTTTATTGTATTCACAATGTACTAATTTCATTAACATGCTACATGCACACTTTACACGTAGTAAGTACTCACTTTGATTAAATAAACGTCTTAAACCTTTTCTTCATTGTTGTATTTGGTGAGATCAGAATTTTAACCCTTTCCCTAAAAGAAGCAAAGGGAAAATGGCTATGTGCAAACAGCATAAAACCAGAACAGCATGCGAGTAACACATCAGTATCTGAGGGTTGGAAATGAGGCATCTTGAATGTAGTAAGAAAGGTCATTCATTAAATTAAACTTTCCAAGGGACTACAAATGCGTCAAAATACGTATCTAAGTGGTAGAGGGTATCTGGTAAGATCAGAATTTTAATCCGCACTTGCGAGTTCGAATTCCAGCTCTCAACATATGAGCCTTGTTCTGGTAAAACAGGGCTACATGCATGTGTGTTTTATATCATTCTAGATTGTATGTCCACGAATATATATTATTTTAAATTGGGATAGAATAATGACGAATGGAGTTGTTGACAGAAAAGCAGTTCTTTCTGAAACTCCAAGACTGATGCAGTCGTTTGTCAAAATAATATTGCATCTGAAGGGGGCATACACTTGCTTGAGTAAATCTGAGTAGGTTTTACTTTTAGCCATATATATTGAAAGACGATTGCCTTGGACTTGATTAGACCAATCGATGACGTGATATAAAATCCCCAAACCAGAGGGGTAATAACGTGATGCACAATGCAGAAGACAATATGATAGGTAGGATATATTAGACTTCAGAGGCTTATCATCACGACACATTGCGCACATGCATTAAGCCCAGTTTTTCCAGAGCGCCGCTCAAATTAACACATTAAAAACATAACCGAATGTAATCCACAAACGCAACAAACGTTTCATTCTATAAAGTTCACGTGAATAAATAACAGTGAATCGTTGGGGTCACATACAATATTTAAATACGGTTGTTTAAGTAGACACTACAAATAACGTCTTAATTCGATAAACATACTTGGCCTTGTTAAAGAGCTTTCAAATTACTAAATGAGCCGTACTCTGTGAAAAAGGGGTTTAATGCATTTGCGTAAAGTGTCGTCCCAGATTAGCCTGTGAAGTCCGCACAGGCTAATCAGTGACGACACTTTCCGCCTAAACTAGATTTTTGCTAAGAAGAGACTTTCTTTAAACAGAAAATATCATAAAAGCGGAAAGTGTCGTCCCTGATAAGCCTGTGCGGACTGCACAGTCTAATCTGGGATGACACTTTACGGACATGCATTAAATCCTCTTTTCACAGAGCACGGCCTAAATAGAACTGCATTTTAGCATTGCTCTGTTAAAACGGGGCTTGATGTATCTGCTTAAAGTGTCGTCCCTGATTAGCCTATGCAGTACGCACAGGATAAGCATGTGCGGAATGCTAAGGCTAATCTAGACCGACCCTTAAAGCACATGCATTAAGTCCCGTTTTCCTCGAGCGAGACTCATTTACATTGCCGACTATAGATCGAATATACGCCAATAACGGTTACCAAATCAGCTGACTAGAAAACAGTTTATTAATAATCAAAAACGGCTTCAGTGATAACCGGTACCGTTCCCGTCTTCTTGGACACTCGTTCGTGCCACTGGCGGGCGTCGGTGGGCGCTTTGCGGATCACTTCTATGATACACTTGCATACCGGACACAGTATGCCCCACCTTCGTCCCCTGTCCAGCATCCGGTTGATGCATCTGGAGCAAAGCTTATGTCCGCATGGTAACTGCTGTAGGCTCGATATTGGTTTGGAGCAAAACGGGCAAACTTCACTTGCAACCGTTTCTTTGACTTTCGATGTCTCGTTGTTTTCATGTGAATTTTCACTCGTTTGACGTTCCTTTGGTGTATTAATTAGGTCCGTAGTGTGTTCGTTTCGCACCGGGGCGACAACTGGGTGATCCACTCGATTGGGTTTATTAAGTTCATGCTGGTGAGGATTGTGTGGCCTTCGACTGCGTGGGTGTGTTGCCGTTTGCGCTGGTTTTTCCCTTACGGCCATCGACTGCGCATGGTCTCTAAGAGTTGCATCGACAGGTTTGCTTTGATTATTGTCTTGCGCATGTGTCGGAATAGCGCTAGCCTGTTTTTCCGTTGCGAGCGATTTGTCGCGCAAATCGTGTCTTCTTTTCTCCGATGCTTGTTTGACTTTCGTCATTTCGTTTCTTGTTTCCGCTGACCTCGGCGTACAGGTTTCATCATACTTGCTATGTCTGTGAAAGTTTCGTATATTATCATGGTACTTCCGCTCGAGTTCATATCTACTCGGCCCTCCTTCACCCCTCGTAGTATCAGCTGTGAAGGTGACATTTCTAGGTGAAACCGCATCAGGGCCGTTTCTTACAATCGGAGTAGTAAGTGTTTGTATACTCTTACCCGCGTGCGTGTCTTCTTCTTTTCCATTGGACTTCTTCGTCAACATATTTTGCCTGCTAAACACATCCATGTATCTCGAGCGAACACCCGATTTCCTTCCATCAGTATTGGTTCTCGGGTGAGCGTTTGCCTCTTTCTGCAGTTTAAACTTTGCCAACGCCTTCTTCACGCGCTCAAGTTCCGTCTCCATACAGGTCCCCGGCTTGACGCTCAGACTACTTGTGCTACTGCGCATGCTTGGATTCGCCCATGACCAGCGCTTGTGTCTGGATCCCGGCCGGCTGGACGGACGGTACAGGGAACACGTGGACCCCATCTCGCAGTCGCTCAGGGACTCTGTGTCCAGATGGACTTGGTTCCCAGCTCTTGCCGCGTAGAGAGACGTGATAATATCACCGTGCGGGTTTAACATGGTTGAACCAGTAAATATAAATGCGGGATTTAGGGAGCAAGTTTTCAGACGCTTGGTTATAGAACTTAAGCACGAAAGATAACTGTAGCAACGAGCTTTTGGATGTGTTATGTTAAACATAAGGTTTAACCAGTACGTTCCGTGTATTCATTAAATCCATAAATTTTCAGCGATTGTTTAACTGAGTCGCATTCTGATTCTATACATGTACTTGTTTCGTGTGCATTTTTTTGGTTAAACAACTGAATACATTTTGTGTCAGCTTATTTATATGCTCCATTATAGTTACATAGAATAACCTATCCGTAACGTATTGTTTTGTTTCAATGTCAATAGTTTAAAATGCACAATAATTTCAATGTGTCAGGTATCCATTAGCTTACATAATATCTAAAATGTATGTTCATAACCAATAAGCAGGGTAACACTGTATCCAATATACGGCAAAAACCACTATGTGAACAGTTAAAAAAAAATTTTCGTACGACTTGGACAGAGTATAGCCCCTCTGTGTGCTCTGTATTGTCTTCTGCATTGTGTAACACGGCGCGGATGCCAGCATATCAGCCGATAGATCTTGTCATGAGGAGGCCTTAGACAATTACAATTATAAACATTCGGCTTGTCGACATTTATTTAAATTAGGTTAAAGTTACATGGTGATGAAGATGATTTAAATATAATAATCACAATGTAGAATGCATGCAAGTTGTATTACAATTGAAGTTTAATTGTGATGCATCGGGGCACATTATAATCGAGATGCATAAAACATCATAACATGTAGCGTAACAGTGCACACATTCGGTTTAATAATAGGAATCTTAACATGACGTTATACCAACTTAAATGTTTTTATTTTTCCTTATTTATCTAACTTGCGCATCTATGTACGAGTATTATATTAAGCGAACTTATGGAAAATGTTAAGGGAAAAAAGAAAAACAAAAGGCTGCTTTAAATCAGAACTAAATAAATGATAACGCTACAAATGTATCCGCAACCTATGCGCAGTGATTTGACTAGAACCAACATGCATGTAGCTGGATCGAATCCCTGCCTTCATAACCAACCACGTGATGATAGCCGAACCACGTTGAACTTTAATTTGCCCGTTATTATTTTTGAAATAAGTTATTTTATTATGAACCACAACTTATATACTCTTTTGAAAATATACAGGAAAATGATACTCCTTTTCATAATATACCGATAATTTAAAAAATCTTGATATACATATAATACTAAATAAATCATCCCAAATATTGTAGGATTTTCTTGTGATTGCTAAGAGTGTATGTTAGAACATGGAACGACAACTCTGCGTGGAGATTGATGTATAAGCATACTCCTCAACAAGCAAATAAGTAATTAACAGATGGGGCTATCGTGTGATAGTCAAGATGACGACGCCCATGCCGAGGGAGGTATTTTTTGCCGTTTTATACGCTTTCTACTTGTATTAATTTTTTGTTATGCCGCTCACATTTCAGTCATATCAAGAAAATTTCAAGCGTTAGCCGTCCAACAGATTTCACGTTTTGGTAAATTGACAAAATGAAAAATAGCGACAAATAGATTCAGATTCGCGAATTTTCGTTTTAGTTATGATATTTATGGCAAGCGGTTCGACGCATAATCACAAGAAACTATGTTTTTCATGAGAGCCTAGGTTCTTAAATGAAATCTTGGGTTCTCAAGAAGTATTTCATAAACAGTTTAATTTTTTATTCAAGTGTACAGACCTATGGAGTCCGAATTCTTTACTAATTTCATTCCTCAAGAACACCCATGCACGGAAAACGTCGTACATATAAACAAGAGGCGGTCACCGACGGCTTATGCCTGTTGTATAATCCCAAGAAACTAGGTTTTTCATGAGAACCTAGGTTCTCATGAGAAACGAGGTTAATGAAATCACAAGAAACCAGGTTTTTCATGAGAACCTAGGTTCTCATGAGAAACTAGGTTTATGAAATCCCTAAGAAACCAGGTTTTTTCATGAGAACCTAGGTTCTCATGAGAAACTAGTTTTTTAATGAGAACCTAGGTTCTCATAAGAAACTAGTTTTTTTCATGAGAACCTAGGTTCTCATTTGAAAACCTTAGTTCTCGGCGAGACGACGCACATAGACACATAGAACTATGGTTCAGATGAGAAACTAAGGATTTTATTAGGACATAGGTTCTCATTCTGAGAACCAAAGTTCTCGTTTGATATCCAAGGTTTTCACAAGAACCTAGATTAAGTTTTCATGAGACCCCAAGATTTTATTTGGGAACCATAGTTCTCGTGAGAACCTAGGTTCTCATTAAAAAACTAGTTTCTTGGGATTATGCGTCGAACCGCTTGCCATAGATATTTTTGAGGGTATAGTAATACTGACCATTTACCATGCTCCTAAATATCTATTATATGCATCTTTTGATGACTTGAAAGCTTGAAATTATAAAGCGTCTTGCGACGCAAAACGATTGAATAATTTGGAAAGTTCTCTTGTTGTCGTTTTATTTTGAGATACTACGAAGATTGCTTATATAGGTAAAAAATATATCCACTCTATGCATGAGCATGGATTGTCGAGTGGTCTAGGCGGGAGACTTTTTACTCTAGGACTCCAGGGGTCAGTGGTTCGAGCCCAGTTGAGGGTTACTTTTTTATTCCTTTTTAGAAATTGTATTTTTGTTTTTTTTTTATATGGAGATTTTTAGTTCAAATGTTTAAATTTATCAATATAAAGCATTTAATGACAAGCTTCAATACATGCCAAAATCTGTTGGACAGTCCCTTTAATAGTCGCTCTATATTTCGACTTTACTCGCTGCGAAATTTCTTAGCGGAATGATCTTATTGCAGCTCCACGAAGAGAATTTACGGGGAGTAAAGCCGAGATATAAAGCGAATTTTCAAACGAAATAAACGCTAATCACATTTTAACTGATATGGAAATATAACGCAATTAAAATTTTTTTATAAAAAAACAAGTAATAAATGGTATTAAACTGTGAAAATTAACTGTCACGGCATGGGCGTCGCCATCTTCACTATCACGTGATTACCCCCTCTGATTGAAGCCCCAGTCCCTTACAGATGCCGGATCAACACCGTTCATATCCGTGATGACCCGGCATGTGAACTGTGTAGCCGCCGTGTAGGTACTGGGACGTTCGAGAATGTCCTAGGCGCTCCGGGAGGCCAACACGGCAGTTTTAGAAAGTTCATAACTGCCGTGTTGATCCCTGACGATCCGGGATGATAGCACAATCCGGGATGGTCCTGATTGCTAAAGCAACGCTACGACAGAGAAATAGAAAATCGCGAACAATATTTATCTAAACCAGTGAATAGAATGGAAAGGAGAACCATCTGGGTCAGACAATGGCTAGCCAGACCGTCTGATGGGCGAACTCAAGAAAAAAGACACAAAATACTTCTGTTATGCCCTGCACATGGGCTATCAGATAAACCAAAAGATCCTGACACGTATTGAGCAAACAATCAAACCGAAGAATTTAAAATGCAGGAAGCATCTGAAAGCTGGCATAAAGTTTGCAAAAACCTTGCGGTACCTAACACCGGGGACATTTACCACTGTCTGATGTATGGCTTTCGGGTCGCACACAGCACCATCTGCAAGATCATGCTTCAGGTTTGCGATGCGTATTTGTAGAATTTGCCGAGGAGCCCATGCCCTGTCCTGAAACGCCAGATGAGTAGAAGAGCATCTTTAAGCAGTTCGGCGACCTATAGAAGTTGCATTACATTGTGGTTGTATCGGACTGGAAGCACATCGCCGTACTCGTCCTCGGTGTGGTAGGTCCTACTACAACTATGAGCATTCCATAATACTCTTGGCCTTGGGCGACGCCGACTACAAATCTATTTGGATTGAATTAGGCAGCATTGCATTTCGTGTTTAACATAGGGTTCTCATTGAGCTAATTGGCCATGATGACCTCAATTTTCACTGAAAAGACGAGAACGTTCTATTTTTTTATTTATATGTGTATACGAGGTTACACCTTCGAGATTTGATTGCTGAATTATGAAATCACCGAAGATCAACATGTTTTATACAAGTTATTGTCGGTCCGGTGCAGATCGGGTTTGGTCCGTATGGATGCCGTGTTAGTCCGTGTCGTCGTGTAGGTCCAGAATAGTTCGTGTAAATGTCGTGTTGGTCCGTGTTTATCCGTGTCTCTGTCGTGTAGGTCCGTAGCTATGCAGTTACTGTCCGGGACAATCGGCGTGGGCGTCGTGTTGATGGCGTGTTGCTGCCGGTTTTAGTCCGTGTTGAAGCCGTGTTGTCATCGAGATGATTGTCTTCCGAAGACCGTCGACGCTCAAAAATCCCAAAAGATCCCGGTTCGTCCCGGTTTTTGATTCGGGGGGATCCGGGGCGGTCATGGACTGCCTAGTCCATCCGTACTTATATGGGAGTGGACTTAAAGGAAACGGCTTGTTATAGATCAATGGAGTATTGTCCGTTATGCCCAATGTGGCATTGATTTACTCGTGCAGAGTAGTTTCGTTTCAATTTACAAGTGATGCTGGTATATAAACATGTTCATCATGTGAACACATGCGCTTGGGTGTTGTTTTTTTCTCTATGATTTTCTTAAGAGCCCTGATGAGTACTGACCTTTGTTTTAAATTGCAAACAATTTGAATGACAACATATCTTGTTTGGATGAAGAGAGAATTTATTGTTTGCACAGTGTGAGTGTTTGCTTTTTATGTCCCACCGTCTATACTGGGGGCATATTGTTTTTGCCCTGTCTGTTGGTTTGTTGCTATGTTGGTTTGTTTGCGTCAAACTTAAACATTGGCCGTAACTTTTGAAATATTGATATTAGCAGCTTGATATTTGGCACGCATGTGTATCTCATGGAGCTGCACATTTTGAGTGGTGAAAGGTCAAGTTCATCCTTCAAGGTCAAAGGTCAATGTAAAAGATCAAATTTTGCAATATTGAAGATAGCAACTTGGTATTTGACATGCATGTGTATCTCATGGAGCTGCACATTTTGAGTGGTGAATGTCAAGGTCAAAGTCATCCTTCAAGGTCAAAGGTCAAATATATGGGGGTGGGGGGGGGGGGGTGAACATAATGTTTCACAAACACATATTGTTTCAATTATGTGTTCCGGAACATAACCTTACGCTGGTATTATTTTGACTAGGCCGCATTTTACGACCACGTAAGTGTAGCTCAAAAGTCAAAGCAGTACTCAAATAACGTTCGGATAGACACTTATTTTTCGCATCCTTTAATAGAAAGTGAAACAATATCAAATAAGACAATATCAAATTAATGCCATTTAACTTAAAAAAAAAAAAATCATTTTTTTTCTTTATGTAGCTTGTATTCGCCTCCATGCGTATCGTATTGTATTGTTAGTTTACATATTTATGTGTAAGGATACAATAGAGTTTCGTTCATAATTCAGCGTGATTGATATTTTACAGGTATTGCTATAAAAAGGTAGATAAAACCTCTGGATAACAGTAAACAGACACAAACATACAGTGTACACACATAGGTACAGCACAAACAAACATACAGTGTACACACATAGGTACAGCACAAACATACACTGTACACACATAGGTACATCACAAATGCATGTTATTATAGAGGTGCGTCCTATTTGTTGGAGCATGAGTACTTTTTGACGATGCTGCGAAGCAGATCGTCTAAGTTATCATACCATGAACACATTCTTCACAATGTAAAAGACAGAGTCAGTCCGATTGAGATAGCTCGATTTTTCTAATCGGCATACCTCGCGGATTATCATTGATAAAGGTAAATATTAATAGAACAGCATATTCCATGGAAACAGATTCAATAAGTGTATCAAAAAGTTAATTTTAAATTGGTAATTTTACATCCATTTTACTTTTATGGACCAATGAAACAACTATATATTTTCTCTATTGTGTTTTGTAAATAAATTGCGAATACAAACTTGTAAAATTATTTTTTTACGCGATCACAAATCTAAAGAATACGAACAGATTGAATCTGTTTGTATTGAGATATGCTTTAAAAACACAAAATCTTTTCTATTAAATTGTATCTATCGTCCACCTAATGAGACGCAGAAATGGATAGAAAAATTTGATGCATTACTTGATAAGTTTGAGGGTTTAAACATTGAGTATCACGTATTAGGTGATTTCAATTTTAAATACATTGCTGACAGCAAGTCATATGAATGCAAAATGTGTTCAAAAACTGTATTAAAGCATGGCCTCGTGCAACTGATAAACACACCAACCAGTCACAGATAAATCGTCTTCAATAATTGATCATATATATATACTAATCGAACAGACAGAGTAAGTACTACTTATGTCCCACAAATATCTATAAGCGACCACTATCCGGTATGCATGACAAGGAAAATTAACTATAAAATCTCAAAACAAGACACTCACTCTAATATAAGATATAGATGCTTTAAAAAGTTTGTAATATCTGATTTCCAATTTGATCTATCGATTTCGCAACTAAATTTAATTGAAACTGTTCACGATCCAAATTTGTCTCTTCAATCTTTATATACAATTTTGAATAGCGTTTTAAAAAAGCACGCCCCTTACAAGCAAAAGAGAATAAAAAGCACACATATGCCAAAATGGATAAATCAAGAAGTTATTAAAAGTATGCACGATAGAGATCATTTCCGCAAAATTAAAGACTGGGATAAATATAAACTGTTACGAAATAAAACTACGGCATTAATTCGCAAAAGCAAGAAAGAATATTACAACAATGCAGTTAAAAATGGTACAAATACGGCACATATTTGGAAACATTTAAAAATTATATCATATAATGACTATGATCAAAACAGCGGGGTGAATTTGCCAAATAAAATTTTAATGAACGGTGTGTATGTTGAGGGCAAAAGTAGGATCCTAATTGCCTTAAATGAGCATTTTACAAACATATCGAACATTGTTGATAAGCTGAAATTTCACGAAGAAAACAGGGCAAGTTGCATAACTCTGGTTGGCTTTTTAACAGAATTATGGCCCTTTTTTGTCTTTGTAACTTTGAATATTTTGTTAAATTTTGTGTTTAGATCCACTTTACTTCTAAAGTATCAAGGCTATTGCTTTCAAACTTCAAATACTTTCTTACTATCATGATGTTACTGTACCTGGCAAGTTGAATTTGACCTTGACCTTTGAATGACCTTGACTCTCAAGGTCAAATTAATAAATTTTGCTTAAATTGCCATAACTTCTTTATTCTATATCAGATTTGATTCATACTTTGACAAAACAACACTTACCTGACATGCCACAATGGACTCCACCCAAACCATCCCCCACGCCCCACCCCAGAATCCCCCCAATTGTTTGTTTATAAATAATAATTTGTTTTTCTTTTTTTCTTTTTTTAAAGATCATCTATTAAATGACCACACACCCACATTATACCCCCTCTCCATGATGGCTTACATTATACTGTCAAGCACTCGAATAGTCGAGCGCGCTGTCCTCTGACAGCTCTTGTTTTGAAAACTTCCAACCAGAAAAGGCATTTTTTTTATATGTTTGCAATAATACTTAAATCATGGATATATACTCCAATGAGATGTAGTGATTTAAATTTTAGAAAGTTGCATAGCGTTTTTAACTGGAAACGATTTCGTAATATAAAATATTTCCAGGGTTTTTAGTTGCTGGGAATATAAAACCTTATTTGAATATGGACAAATAAACGAGTTGTTGGTTCACATAAACGAGTTGTTTGTTCACAAACTTAAGATTTTGAACGGTGTTTTTTCATATTTAGTTAGTAAAGACAAACATGGTATTGTATGGATAAAGATAGACAAATCAGTTTTTCCACACAATACTGACGTTTACATTTGTCATGCTTATCGATTACCAAGTAATTCAAAATGTGCAGATGACTTTGACTTTTTTAGAGAAATTGAATCTGAAATGTTAAAATTTGATAATTTAGGATTTACATTCATTACAGGAGACCTAAATTGTAGAACATCTAATGAATATGACTTTATAATTTTTGACAAGTATTTAGACGATTTTCAACCGATGATAACCCAAGTTAATGATAATAATTTACAACGAAACAGTAAGGATACAGTCATTGATGCTGCTGGTAAAATTCTCTTACAACTATGTCAAGCAACAGGTTTTTTAATAGCAAACGGAAGATTGGGGACTGACGATAAAGTGGGCGAATACACTTTTTGCTCTAGTAGGGGAGTAAGCGTCGTTGACTATCTTCTACTAAAACACGAAGATTTTAATTTAATTCACGATTTTTGTGTTCACGACTTTAACGAGTTCTCTGATCATGCATGTTTATCGTTCAACATAAAAACGAATATAGGTGATGTTAAAAATGTTAGGCATGAATCTAATGGAAAAGAAACGAAAACAAAACTAGTTTTTGACACTGATAAAATCCCCGTTTTTCAAAATAGACTGATCCGCGAAACTGATCTATTAAATAACCTTACCGCTTCACTGAACATACGGCCTATCGGACTGCACAGGCTAATCTAGGATGACACTTTAGGCACATGCATTAAGCCCAGTTTTCTTAGAACAAGGCTCATATATTGGAATTGACACAAGTTTGTCTTAAAAAAACACACCATAGTTTGTGAAAAGCAACACATTTTCATGTTGCAGCGTGTAAGTGTAGAAATGTAGAAGTATTGGATTTTACATAAGCTTTGATTTTTTTACCATAATTTGTGAAACAAAATTTTCACAGATTGTGTTATTTGTTATTGAGATTTTCGCCAGCTTATTGAAAAAGTTCTTCCACAATGAAATGGTCAAATGGGTCAGATGTTTTCGATTACATACTAAGTATAAATGAAAAGAAGATGGTAATTTTCCCAAAACAAGTTAGTTGGAAAGGGTACATTTACCCAGTAAAGGATATGTCAGAAATGTGCTTTACATATTGTTACGGAATAGTTAAAGGGATATTACTGTGTTATACTGAACAATAGATCCATAAGAGTTGTCTCTACTGTTAATCTTGTATTTATAGGATTATGCTTCACAGTTTGTTGTACACATGTAGCTTGGGTATGACTGAATAAACATGTAGCCACATACGCCTTACATTATGATGTAAATTACATCAGCTAGACCACAACAGAGTGGTCCTATTTACAAGGTGCCTTCTGACATACACATTATATATATAAATATATATTAAATTATTAGCATTTAGTTATTTTGTCTTTAAAAGTTATGATCTACATGTAAATGAGACTGTTATTGCAATGATGTTTCAATTGTATGCGTTCAAAAATCAGAAATTATTATATGTCTCATCCACATTTTATGCTTACAAACAAAATCAACATGGGATGCCAAGTGTTTTCTCAAAGGCCCACCCTTCCTCATTTCAGTCTCTGGTTACCCCCGGGGATGCGTATGGGCGCGGACGGGGCATTTGGGGAGTTCGTGGAGGGGCTTGGCCCGGGTCAGCTGGTTGGGCGGCAGGTGCTGGGGTCAGCCTGCCTGGGAGAGATCCAGCTCAGTCTGTACGACCGCAAAGGTCATCTAGAGGTCGAGGTCATACGGGCCCGGGGACTAATGGCCAAACCAGGGGCAAAAATATTGCCAGGTATGGGGACATTGTATGGACAGTCAGAATCTGTCTAATTTCGCTCTGGGAAAACGAGGCTGAATGCATGTGAGTTAAGTGTCTTCCCAGATTTATAGCATGTGCAGTATGCACAGCCTTATCAAGGATGACACTTTTTGGATTTTATGTTTTGTTTGAAGGAAGTCATGCAAAGATCCAGAATGGGCAAAAAGTACATGTCGTCTTTGATTAGCAAGTTCAGACTGAATAGGGTAAACTGAGAAGAAATTATACGCACATGCATTGAACTCTGTTTTCTCAGAGGTCAACTCATATTTATTACAAAAGTGTACATTTTTACTGTACTGGTGTTCAGCAACTAACAATGATAGGTTTATAATAAAAAAAATATCCCTTTATGCTAAGTTTTAAGTTATTTAAAGAACATGTGTTTGACTGAGACAAAAACAAAGCTGTTTTATTGGTATCACGTATTTTCTACACAGGGCGTTGCAAATTGATTGGTTAGTCTTCAAGACATCCAAGAACCCTTGCGCTGTGTAGTATATTTGTAATTTATAATGTTAATTTAACTTTATTTTTATATATTGAGGTAAAAAAATAGTGAGCTTAACTATTAACTCCTCTTCTGAGGACCTGATGCCCCTCCACTACACAATTTATAAATTTTTAATTTCCCTTATATTTAATACTTCACCAATACAACCAATTAAATGCTTACATGCTTAATTCTAAAGAATTATGTTTGTCTGTTGGTTTTTCTATCGTGAATCTTTTTAGTTGAATATACTCTTGTACAAACTTTAGGAGATGATGTCTCGAATTAGCACTAGGTGGCTACTTTTACAATATTCATGTTTGATTGTGGAGTTTCCAGACACAAGTAAAATACAGTGAATTTTTTTCCTATAGACACATGTCTAGTGACCGTTTGTTTAAAGCAATCTCTTATAAGAAGCTGTAGTCAGTATTACCATTCTTGGAAATCTATTACATGTATAGTTTATACATAATATTATGCTCTAATGATATGCATGTGCCAGACCTATCAATTGTGCCCTTGAATCATCGTAAAATTGTTTTTATGTCCCCCACTATAGTAGTGGGGGACATATTGTTTTTGCGCTGTCTGTTGGTCTGTACGTTGGTCTGTACGTTGGTCTGTTTGCGCCAACTTTAACATTTTGCAATAACTTTTGCTTTTTTGAAGATAGCAACTTGATATTTGGCATGCATGTGTATCTCATGAAGCTGCACATTTTGAGTGGTGAAAGGTCAAGGTCATCCTTCAAAGTCAGAGGTCAAATATATGTGGCCAAAATCGCTCATTTTATGAATACTTTTGCAATATTGAAGATAGCAACTTGATATTTGGCATGCATGTGTTTCTCATGGAGCTGCACATTTTGAGTGGTGAAAGGTCAAGGTCAAGGTCATCCTTCAAGGTCAGAGGTCAAATATATGTGGCCCAAATCGCTTATTTTATAAATACTTTTGCAATATTGAAGAAAGCAACTTGAACTTGATATTTGGCATGCATGTGCATCTCATGGAGCTGCACATTTTGAGTGGTGAAAGGTCAAGGTCATCCTTCAAGGTCAGAGGTCAAATATATGTGGCCCAAATCGCTTATTTTATTAATACTTTTGCAATATTGAAGATAGCAACTTGATATTTGGCATGCATGTGTATCTCATGAAGCTGCACATTTTGAGTTGTGAAAGGTCAAGGTCAAGGTCATCCTTCACAAGGTCAAGGTCATCCTTCAAGGTCAAACATCATATAGTGGGACATTGTGTTTCACAAACACATCTTGTTTTCTCGTTTACTTTCAATAACTCAAGCAATTGTCATCAGATCTTCACCAATCTTCATGAAATTGTGTAAGGCAATAACATATAGGTCAAGTTCTATAATCGGCCAATAACCCAGACACACCTGAGTTACGGCCCTTGAATCATCGTAAAATTGTTGTTTTTTTTGTTTCGGCTCAATATATAACTCGAGCAAATGTCATAGGATCTTCGCCACACTTCATGAAAATGTGTTAATTCATAAAATCTAGGTAAAGTTCGATGATCACCCAAATTGACCAAGACACTCCTGAGTTATGGCCATTGAATCATCAAAAAATTGAGTTTTTTTCGTTCCCGCTCTATTATACTCAAGCAATTGTCATCGGAGCTACACCAAACTTAAAAAAAATGTGTAAGGCAATAAAATCTTGGTAAAGCTTGATAATCAGCCAAATTTACCCAGGCACTTCTGAGTTACGGCGCTTGAAAAAAAAAAAAATTGCGTTTTAGCTAAAAAAATGCTTATTACTTCTATGTCGCTTCAGATGTAACCTTCATATTTGGTATGCATGTGTATATGGACAAGGTCTTTCCATACACAGACAAATTTTGACCCCTTTGACCTTGTCCTTGAACTTAGGGTATGCGTTTAGGTTTCGAAATCTGCGTTTAGGTTTCGAAAAGTGTTTTTTGAGGGGCATATCACAGTCTTCCGATGGAGACAGCTCTTGTAAATTTGTGGATCGGTCAAACCGTAAAATAAACAAAAAATTATGTCCCTAAAATAATAATGATTTAGCAATATCTTTCATTTTCTGCCAGCTCCGTATGTGAAAGTATACATCATTGAGGGCAAGCACTGCATTGAGAAGCAGAAGACAACAGTCGCCAGGCGCACACTGGACCCGCTCTACCAACAGCAACTAGTCTTCACGGAGCCCTACACAGACAAAGTAGTACAGGTATGTGAATACACATAAGAATGTTACGAAAATTGTCTTCAAAATACTACAGCGTTTGATACGGTTGATATTTCATTTAATGAGTCAAGGTATTTATTGGTAAAGCTTGTTTCTGATCAGACTGTGGCCTGGACACCACTGTTTCTATTTGCGCACTAGTTTCTGGATCGAATAAAAAAAAATCCATATAAATTTGACGCAAGATATTGACAAAATCTTCCAATTGTCCACATTGTATGAGTAACGTACTGCAAAAACAGGTCCTATGCCATATACGGCCATATGAAATTGTGCAGTGTGGACAGGACCTGCCATGGGTACCATGTGTAAAGGCTGGTCTGGAGCTACACTTTCCACATATGACATTAGATCCATTTTTACACAGGTCATATGTCCTTACCCAAACCTTTATGTGCTCCCAGCTGATTGCACTGTTTGCTCATGTAATTACTAAAATGATGTGCTTTTTTATGCGTGTTCCTCTTGGTGGATATTACTGACAAGTTTTACAAAGTTAAATTACAAAATCAAAATGAGTGTTAAATTTGATTTTTGTTACATAATTATGCATAATACAAGTAAAAGCATTTTGTAACAGTATATAAATGCCAATAGCCCTATAAAATGTGTATTTATCAAAGAATTAAATACAAAATAGTGTCAAAGGTTTAGAAAATTGTGCGGCCAGTCCGGAACTCGAACCCGGGACACCTCGCTTACAGGGCGACTGCTCTCCTGACTGAGCTAACCGGGCCGCCACACAACTTCTCCCCTAGCATGACCAAGTTCAGACCGTGACAAAAGGATAAAATCTTTAACCTGAATAATTGGGACTAGTGTGTACTAAGACAGCCAGTCATTTTCATGATTACATCCTAAAAACTCCCAAACCATACAATGTTTTCTTGCTTAAAAACTACTCATACTGCAACTTAACCATTTTAGCGCACATTACAGCTCACAGTATGGGGGGATTACGGTCGCATGGACAGGAAAGTCTTCATGGGTGTGGCTCAAATCATGCTTGGCCAGCTGGATCTGTCGAACATTGTGATTGGCTGGTACAAGTTGTTTTCTTCGTCCTCATTGGTCAGTCACCATTCCTCATCTACTGGTACCCTTACTTCAACAAACAGAAAGGGATCCAGCACTTCATTGGATAGTGGATATAACCACAGTACCAGGACCTAGCGGGTAACCAGTTGAGCTAAACTGGATCAGATGAGCCTTGTTGTGAGAAAAGTGGGCTTACTGCATGTGCATAAAGTGTCAGCATAAATTAGCCTGCGCAGTCAGCATGGGCTTATCAGGGACACTCTCTGCCTATTTGTTTTAGCCTGCGCAGTCAGCATGGGCTTATCAGGGACACTCTCTGCCTATTTGTTTTAGCCTGCGCAGTCAGCATGGGCTTATCAGGGACACTCTCTGCCTATTTGTTTTAGCCTGCGCAGTCAGCATGGGCTTATCAGGGACACTCTCTGCCTATTTGTTTTAGCCTGCGCAGTCAGCATGGGCTTATCAGGGACACTCTCTGCCTATTTGTTTTAGCCTGCGCAGTCAGCATGGGCTTATCAGGGACACTCTCTGCCTATTTGTTTTAGCCTGCGCAGTCAGCATGGGCTTATCAGGGACACTCTCTGCCTATTTGTTTTAGCCTGCGCAGTCAGCATGGGCTTATCAGGGACACTCTCTGCCTATTTGTTTTAGCCTGCGCAGTCAGCATGGGCTTATCAGGGACACTCTCTGCCTATTTGTTTTAGCCTGCGCAGTCAGCATGGGCTTATCAGGGACACTCTCTGCCTATTTGTTTTAGCCTGCGCAGTCAGCATGGGCTTATCAGGGACACTCTCTGCCTATTTGTTTTAGCCTGCGCAGTCAGCATGGGCTTATCAGGGACACTCTCTGCCTATTTGTTTTAGCCTGCGCATTCAGCATGGGCTTATCAGGGACACTCTCTGCCTATTTGTTTTAGCCTGCGCATTCAGCATGGGCTTATCAGGGACACTCTCTGCCTATTTGTTTTAGCCTGCGCATTCAGCATGGGCTTATCAGGGACACTCTCTGCCTATTTGTGTTTAGAAAAGTCCTCCTTTAAACGAAAATTTCCTTAAAAGCAAAAGGTGTCGTCCCTGATCAGGCTGTGCAGACTGCACAGGCTAATTCCTGGATGACACTTTACGCACATTTATTAAGCCCAGTTGTCCCAGAATGCGGATCAAATATGTGAATTATATATGGAGAAGCAACTTTAATGACTATGCCGCAACAAAAACTTATATTTAACATTCCAAAGCACATTAAGTTGCAAAATGTAACAGTGTCTTGCAGGTTTCCGGTAAGTCATGTACACCTACTGTAAATTTCCTAATAAATGCCTCCTTGCTAAATACGCTGCCCCCACACACCCCTGTATTTTACACAGGTTGTGATACTTGTGTGTAGAGAAATTTAAATGTCAAATTGTCAGTTTTTTTCTATATACTGTTACATGTAACAAAATGTGACAGATTAGACTCTATACATAATCCTTTCAGTGCTGGAACCGAATTTTGAAAGCCTTTCCAAACAGTTTGGATCCAGATGAGACGCCACAGAACGTTGCGTCTCATCAGGATCCAAACTGTTTGCTATCCTGATAGTATTCTTTGAAAAAAGTCGAAGAAAATGCAAATTTTAGAAATTCAGCAGACAACATTTACCCAGCATGCAAAGGGTAAATTGAATGTATGCTCTTTTATAATACAAATATAACTCCCAATAGTAATTATTAGAGAGTATACAGTATGCAGGACTAACATAGTGCATTCTGCAAGGCAATTAATTGTATTTGTAAACTTATGCATTATTGTTGTAAGTTCAAGTTATAAGTGTGAGCTGCCCTTTTTGAAAACAGGGCTTAATGTATAATATTTGTATAGTGTTGTCACTTAATAGCCTGTGCAGTCTGCACAGGCTAACCAGGGATGACTCATTGCACCTAAATGCTTTATATTATAAATGTAAACATTGGGTATAAAAAGCTCCTGTAAAAAACACAGGAATACAATTTAAAAAAAAAAGAAAAAAAAGAAATCCTCAACTGGGCTCAAACCACTGACCCCAGGAGTCCTGGAGAAAAAATCTTCCGCTTAGACCAATGGGCCATCTGTGCCCATACATTGAGGAATGTATTTTATACTTTATTTAAGCAATCCTCATAGTATCACAAAATATAACAACAACAACAGAACTCTCTTATTTATTCAATCGTTTCGTGGTGCAACGCTTTATAATTTTCAGGTTTTTAAATCGTCAAAAGATGCATATATTGGATACTTCAGAGCATGGTACTTCAGAGCATGGTAAATGTTCAGCATAACTGTTTCCTCGCAAATATCATAGCTTAAACAAAAATTTGCGAATCTGAAACAACTTTTTAAATTTTGTCAATTTACCAAAATGTGTAAAGGCCCCTTTACAAATCTTGTTCATTAGAATAATTGCTGGTGAACAGTTATTAAAATATCACATTTAAATTGATGTTCAATTATGAAATATTGACACATTCCAGTGACGAAAATAATTGCACAAGTTACCGTGCTGAAATGTCTTTCCCCCACCACTATAGTGGGGGACATATTGTTTTTGCCCTGTCTGTTGGTTTGTTGGTTGGTTGGTTGGTCAAACTTTAACATTTTGCAATAACTTTTGCAATATTGAAGATAGCAATTTGATATTAGGCATGCGTGTGTATCTCATAAAGCTGCACATTTTGAGTGGTAAAAGGTCAAGGTCATCCTTCAAGGTCAAAGGTCAATTATATAGCTTCTAAGTGGCGCAAAAGGGACATAGTGTTTCTGACAAACACATATCTTGTTAAAATATACAATACACAGTGGTAAGCAATGAATAAAAAAAAAACATGTGTGGGTTTTATGTGTGATTATACCATTTCCTCACTAGAAAGGGAGACAATTTCAGCAGGCACTAATGAAAATACTTGAAGACATAGAATATATCATCTCAGGAAAGATACATTTGTCGGGTTACCTGAATATACTTTTATTACTTTTTTCAGCTAACTAGTTAACATAACCAATAAGTGTGTTTATTTTTTAAATCCACAACAAAACACATTGAGATACTTTTTTCAGCTAACTAGTCAACATAACAATGAGTGTGTTTATTTTTTAAATCCACAACAAAACACATTGAGATACTTTTTTCAGCTAACTAGTCAACATAACAATAAGTGTGTTCATTTTTTAAATCCACAACAAAACACACTGAGAAATACTTTTTTCAGCTAACTTGACCGGTAGTCAACATAATTAAAAGTGTGTTCATTTTTTAATTCCACAACAAAACACATTAAGAAATACTTTTTTCAGCTAACTACCAGTAGTCAACATTATTAAAAGTGTGTTTATTTTTTATATCCACAACAAAACACATTGAGACGAGGAGGCGTGACAGAGCTGCAGGGTGCAGACAGCCCCATTTTTGAAACTGCAATTACTGATCAGCCAACTGAATCCATCATTTATAATCTTATTAATGACTGTATTTACCCTTTCCCTCTCAGAAACGAAAATGGCTATGTGCAAACAGCATAAAAACAGAACAGCCTGCAAGTAACTCGCAGACTGTTCAGGTTTTATGCTGTTTGCTGTTCATCAGTATCTAACGGTTGGAATTGAAGCCTTTAAAACTTGAATCTAGTTAGAAAGGTCTTTAATTAAATTTTACTTTTTATGGGACTATTAATGCGTAAAAGTACGTATCTAAGTCGTAAAGGGTTAAACAACAATATATTCCATCTCAATCAAACCACAATTGCTTTCTAGGGTTTTAGCCATGACACACTCTTAAAGTGATTTTTAAAACTGTATACCTTTATACATGTATCTACCAAGAAGTTATGTTCACTCATGAGCTTATTGCTGTGTGTTCAATTTTAGACTAAGTGGATTTCGAGTAAATTTTTTGACCGGTTATCAGTAAGAGTTTTTTAACAGGGCGCATTTTACATCTGCAATATACAATTATTTTTAGCGTTGACACTTATCGTGTTTTATTTTTTTGTTAACACATTTTTTGTTAATGTTTGTTATTTATTTCTGATTAATTTACTTCTATTTGTAAAATGTCTATACAATTGTTGTAGAGTGTGTTTTATTGAAAAAATATTATTTATAATGATATTATAATGTAAGCATTATTATAGTGTACTTTTGAAGTGAAAATAATGTTTTGCTTTTTGCATTAAATAATATAGAAATGATAAAATCAGTATAGGCAGTGTTTATATGTTAGACAAATGGTCATTATTTAACCATCATGAGGATCATAATTTGTGCAATACATGTTTTGTACATTTCAACATTTTCGCTGTAGGTGACATGTATTTAACATGTTTAAAACATGCAATTTCATGCATGCCATTATTGTACTATGCTGTTGATGTTTGTTATAACTAATAATTATACAATTTGCTAATTAATATTTCAGTAATTTTCACCTTGTTTTACACTATTATATAAATATATGTGGTACATGTCTATTATTATAATTATTAAAATTATTTTCTTTTTTTCTGGTATGTGATCTGTTGGACGTTTTTTTATTTATGAATAAAGCACATTTATCGAATAAAATGATAGTTTCTGCTTTTCAAACAGAGTGCATCGTTGGAGAACTGCACTACTACAAGTTTCGGATGCTCCAATTTCTCATATCTGATAGTACTCTAATTCACTAATATTTATAAAATGTTTTAATAACTGTGATGATTGATTACTAGACCAGACAGTGTTTCTGTATGATTAACCCTGCCCCACTCAGAAGCAAAGTGAAAATGGCTATGTGCAAACAGCATAAAACCAGAACAGCCTGCGAGTAACTTACAGTCTGTTCATGTTTTATGCTGTTTCCTGCTAATCAGTATCTCATGGTTGGAAATGAAGCCTTAAAATATTTAATCTAGTAAGAAAGGTCTTAAATTAGATTTAATTTTTTAAGTGACTACACATGCGTTAAAATACGTATATTAGTGGTAAATGGTTAATATGGGTAAGGGTAAATGTATGTATGCAACTTAGTGAGAACAGCTGGAAATTCAAACACATACATTACTTCGTTTTTAAATTTATAGCCAGCACGATTTGAGTCTTTGGTACATATCTTTATATACAACTCAAAGGTATTTTAGTTGTTGTGTTCAAATGAAGGGCGATTAACTTTTAGTCCATGGGAAGATTCATTAACCTTCCATATGGAAGAACTTGAATAATATTTCATGCATATTTTAAATGTTAACTCCTTACTTCAATCAGTAAAGATAAAAAACCTAAGGTAATACATGTTTTTGAACACGGTCCATGGAAAAAGTCACTTGACCAGGAAAAGACTGTATGTGCATGTTTTTCAAGTTCTTCTGCCCTGGGGACTGCGTAAGGTGAGAACCAGGAATGTGTCCCAGCACTCCTACCTTAATGAACTATTTGACTGACAAAAGTCGGGACAAATTTTGAATTACAGCTGAAATTTTTTGCTTTTTTGTACTACTTAAAGATATTTGTAATTTTGGCGTGGTCTTGTGTTCTGGAGGAAAGCCGGAGTACCTAAAAATAACAACCTGTCTGGTAAGGTGACCACCAACCATACTCACATACTTCCGGGAATGTGGATTGAACCCGGGTGGCCTAGGTGCACGCCGGGTATGCGAATACTTCGTTTACGGATGGCACTTCACTTACAGAGAACAACAAACGCCACGCGCGAGAGGTGAGTTCTTCAGCTTTTTTGTATTTATGTTCTGTTTATTTGGTTTTTAGACACAGAACATTGTTTGGGTGATTAATGGTATAGCACTTCGTATTGCGAAGAAAGAAATTCGCGGAAAAACGGTGAATTATTTTTTAAAAAAAAACGATAAAATTTCATCGATAATCAGCATGAATTGAATGATCAGTACATATTTAAACAAAATAAACATACTTGGAAATAAATCAAGAACGTGCTTACTATTCGAAATAAAAGATCCATATATCCAGTAATGTTACAACATGTTACATTTTAGTTTACTAATGTATTTGAGAAAATTCAAATGTTTTAAGAGTCGCATGCACATTTTTCATCTGCACTTCGTTTACCGATCATCTAAAAAACAATGGCACTTCGTTTCCTGACATCTAGACACTTTTTTCCAGATATAACACACTCGTATTTTTTGAATCAAAAATGCAGAATTCGCTGTGGAATACTGTTAAAGTAAGCAGGCAATAAATAAAAATGTATGTACTTAGTACGCAAATAAAAAACGAATAACCGAAGCATGTTCTTATCCCTTTGAAATATGATTATGATTTGGTATAAATGTGAAAGATAAATGTTAAACAAATTGGATATGTCTAATGAGTAAAATCTATATGACCATATATTTTAAATTACGGTCTAAGCGGTTGATCTAAAGCATTTATCTTTATGTCCAAATGAAGGTACTAAGGCTATTTTCTTTTATATTAGATAGCATGTCATGAATAATCACTCTGCTTAAACTGCCTCTCAGAGATTAATATCAGCAGCGATGCAGGTTCGAAATTCTATTGGAACTTTTTGGCTCAATGCCAATAAACGAAAATAGCAATAAAAGAACGGACGGGGTTGATTTAATCACACGATAGTGGTGTAAAAATTATGCATATCCGTCTTTTTTTTAATATAAACACAACACATGCTGCATATGAAGTTCTATCCAATATAGCACCCTAAACTTCGTTTGTGTGGGTATACTAAGTACTGACTCCATAATATGACATTTAAACATTTTATGTACGCATTCCTTTTTTTCCAGAATCAGTTGATTTTACGATTTAATTTTAACCGTGATTCTTAAAACTCAACCAATACAGTGATTTAGGGTCAGGTGAATCGCACTTCGAGCAAACGTTAGCGTTGCGTAAAGGGAAGTGCTCCCTATAAGCAGCGCTCAAAATACAGGGAGTTTTACCATTCTCTTTTTAATTTTGTTGCTACGCATAAGTATCGTCTTGATGATGCGATTCAAATAAGCACAACCGACATAGGATTTTATGAAGAACAAATGTGTATTTGCGTCATAAAGACCCCTTCACTACCGTTATCTAGAGCCCTGCTATAAGTAAAATTAAACACGATTGTGTTGATTCGCATTATCCGTACACATTTATTTAATAATAAATATTATCTTATTTGAAAATTGCAATTATAATAAACATAGTATAAATTAATAGTCATGTGATTTTTGAAAAATATATTTAAAAAATGTTTCGTATGAATAGCCATAATATAAATAAATGCATTTGAGGTAGAAGATAAAACTCAGTTATTAGAGTGCCCGCTTTGTTGAAAGTCTCCGTAATCTGAAGTGCCCTTCATCGGTAAACAAAGTGGCTGCAACTTTATGTATGCCACCTATTACAAAATGTACTATCTTTGTTTATATTTCATTGAATGCTATCAAAATTTCAGTATTTGAAGCACAGTGATTACTATACATGCTGGAATAGCAAAAAATTTCTTGCAATAATTCTAAGTAGTTTTATTTTGTTAAAATGTTTACTGTTCATCCAGTTAATGCTGTTTTCCGATCAAATTTTCTATTTTTTGGGCAAAACTGTTCCATTTTTCCGTGAAATTGTGTATTCCCAATACAAAAGGATACACCATTTATCAACTCGACCATGTGTCTTGTCTTAAAAACTAATCTTTAGGATATAACTTTAAATAAAACAGAGGAACTTACCTCTAGCGCGTGGCGTTTGTTGTTCTCTGTTAGTGAAGTGCCATCCGTAAACGAAGTATTCGCATACCCGGCGTGAGGTGAGAAGAGCGCTGTCGGTTGTTGTGTTTAGTATAAGCATCCAAAATTGACTCTGCATGAATAGTTACATTTAATAGATAAGTTTATCAAACACACATGCAGAAAGTTGTATTTAATGGAGTTTGATCACATTTTTCATGATAACATTTAGAACACTTTTAAATTTAATGAATGACTCTTTAAAATTTATGTCAAGTTGAATAAAACATTATTGTTTAATGACATTTGAAACGCATGTTTTGTTGTGTATTTTAGTACCATTTACCTCATTAAATTGAATGAAAATACATTTTTCCTGAAGTTTAATGGCATAGTTTTCAAATAATTGTTGTTTTTTCTACAAATTTAGATCCTCTGCTTAACAGAATAAATTGTGATGTTTCTTGGAGTGAACCTGAAGATGTCTTGCAAATTGCTAAACACTTAGGCAAAATATTAAACGGAAGAACAACTCATTACAAATTAGTTAATTCTTATCAAAGTTAATCGCACACTAGTTGAAAATCAAATATGATAGATATTTATAGTTAGTAATGATCATGTTAATTTATCTATATCCAAAGCTTTATTAAATAACAAAATGGCCAAAAGGCCATAGGTCCCTCACCAAAGACATGTGGAAACAAAAGTTGTATGTTCAGATTTCTGTGATGTTTGTATCATAATTGTGGCTGATACATGTATCTTGGATTGTTTCTCCGAATGAAATATATTCTTTATATGAACCGAAACAATATTTGAAGAAATTAACCCTTTTAGCGCTGGAACCAAATTTTTAAAGGCCTTTGCAAACAGTTTGGATCCAGATGAGACGCCGCAGAACGTGGCGTCTCATCAGGATCCAAACTGTTTGCTATTCTGATCGTATTCTTTAAAAAAAAAATCGAAGAAAATGCTAATTATAGAAATTCAGCAGATGACATTTTAACAGATGACACATTTCCTAGCATGCAAAGGATTAAAGATTTTAAAATAAACACCTAATCATTTGAACTGAGATGTGGGACCATTATCATGAGTTTTTCATATTGAGGTATCGTGGTGGAACTTTGTAATCTACTAGAGGCATCTGGGTCGCTGCTTCCAGTGTAGAAGACTTTCAGTCTTATAAAGTTTCATTAAGATAGAATACAAATTATTGCATAAACTTTATCTATAATGCTCTCTGACAGGGTGCAGAAACTTTGCAAAAGGAGGGCTTGAACGGAAGAAATCGTGTATTAACAAGACGATTCACGTGCCGTTCAAGCCCTGTTATGTGTTTTTCATATCCATAAACTGGTCCACGCGCACGTCGCGCAGTTACTTCCCTTCCCTTAGTAACTTAGTTATTATGGACTTTGTTTATAACTCCAGCCTTTGACGACTTTCCAAGCATAAATGGGGAACTGAATAAGCACCAGTTTCCTCATGCATGCAGGGATAACAATGAATATTTCAATCCACGTTTCCAATTATACCATCTTCTTTCTCTTGACAATGTTCAGCTTTATTATCCACTGCCATAGGCGGAGGGATATTGTTTTGGGTGTTGTCCGTCCGTCCGTCTTTCTGTCCTTCCGTCCGTCCGGCACTTTTGTGCCCGGAGCCATATCTTGAAAGTGGTTTGGCGGATTTCATTGAAACTTGGTATGAGTATATATTTGGATAAAAGGATGATGCAAGACAAATGGCATTGTACATCCTCGGATAATAACAGAGTTATGGCCCTTTGTATCTTGAAAAAATGCTTTTTTGTGAGTCCGGAGCCATATCTTGGAAGTGCTTTGACGGATTTCATTGAAACTTGGTTTGAGTATATATATGGAAGAGAGGATGATGCACGTTGGCGTTGTGCATCCGTCAAGAAAACTTTTGTGTCCAGATCGAAGTATAATGGCGGGGGATATCTATTCACCGCATTTGCTTGTTTTATTGGCAACGTCAATGAAGTTAAGGTTATTTACTCAACACTTTCAAAAGACAATGCTGTAAATGTAAGTGTTGATGTACCTTCAACGTTCCTGCTTTAAATACTTCAGTGACAAAATGACATATATATGTTGGCAGCATTATTTTTTTAGAAAATTTAGTTGTCCACGAAATAAAGACCTGTACGTAAGAAACATCTATGAAAACAAGAATTAGCTTTGCATTATTGGCAATAAATGTTGTAGTAAATGTAATAGGCACACATGCAGTACTTATTTACACTAATTTAAAAAAAATCACCACTATGCAAGATATTCTGACAACAAAAATATATACATTGATCCGTATAATAACTTATCCTCCCATAAGCGAAAAACAACGTATTGCATACTAGTCGCCGCATTTCAGTGCGACGCCAATGACTTATTCTGACGATATATTTATCCGTCACTACCTGGTTTGGGGCTACTTTTAAGTGCATTAGCATAAATGGGGCAAACTTAGTAGAGGGCCACTGATGGATTTTAACTACCAAAACCTTCACCTTTAAGCATTGTCATTTAACAGACATTTAAAGGTTATTTTTCTCGACAAGTCAAAATAATGTAACTAATGAGTCATGGCCAGTTTTGACACCAGTAAAATGATCACAATTATTGACCGTATATTTATTTTTTAAAACTAATTGCGCAAGCGTTTATGAAAAAAGGTGTTCTAAAGAAAATTTAATGGATTGCAACTTTTCCAAAAATCAGTTGACCGGGCGGAAACGTAAACTTGATATTTAAGTCATTTAGGTAGACTCGCACACTTAACATCAGGTAAATATCTGAAATGGTTTCGTAAAACTCTCCGGAAAACGTTTATCATAGTGACCATTTCTTAGCCGAAAAATCAATGGACATTAACGAGACTCACATTTCATCTGTACATCATGTTGGTAGACACACAAACCAAAAATCAGCTAAATATCTTAAAGAGGTTTGTAAAAGAAACCCAGAAAAAGATTATTATAGAGAACAATGTTAAGTCAAAGGCCCATAACTTTGCCAAATATGATGTAGGTAGATTCATTCAAATCATTAGCCAAAAATATGAAAGCGTTTCGTACACAAGCTCGTGAAAACGGTTATTATAGAAAAACAGCCAGACGTACAGACGGACGAACGTTGCGACTGCTATATGCCATCCTACCGTACTGGGGGCATAACAAGCATCTACATATCTGAAATCGTTTCGTAAATAAAAACTCCGGAAAAGGTTATTTTAGAGAAAATATCTAAATCCAAGGCCCATAACGTCGCAAAAATCAATGAACCAAAATGCGCACAGTTCACCTGTCATGTAGGTAACCGTACATACCTAAAATCAGCTAAATATCTTTCAGCGTTTAGTAAAAATCGTCCGGAAAACTGTTATTATAGAGAAAATTTCAAAGTCCATGGCCCATTGCTTCGTCAAAAACCAATCAGCCAAAACGACACTCACACTTTATCTGTAGGTCATGTATGTAGACTCACCAAAAAATCAGCTTACTATCTTTAAGCATTTCGTAAAAACGTCATGAAAACTGTAGAGAACATTTCTAAGTCAAAAGACTGTAACTTAGCCCAAAATCGATGTACCGGATCAAAATTCACACTTCATCTGTAGGCCATGTTACAACCTGAAGTGTAATAACGACCTGAATTGTAATAAACTTTATTACATTATTACAATTGCGTGACAACCTGAATTGTAATAAAGCCCGGAAGTGTAATAAACTTTTGTCTTGCTTTAAAATTGCATCTGATCACATTTCCAAACACAGATTATTGCAAAATATAATGCATACATGGATATAAAATATATATATTAATAGGGTAATACGAATTATGAATGACAAAAAGGTGTTCTCATACAAACTCAATTGTAATAAAGTTATAACATTATTACAATCGCGTGTCGACATGAGTTGTAATAACGCCCGAAAGTGTAATAAACTTATTTCTTGGTTTAAAATTGCATCTTATCGCATTTTTAAGCACATATGTTTGCAAAATATAGTGTATATATGTATATAAAAATGTATCTTAATTAGGTAAAATTATGTACGTCCTACCGTAGCGGGAATTATGTACGTCTTACCGTAGCGGGAATATGTACGTCCTACCGTAGCGGCAATATGTACGTCCTATCGTAGCGGGAATATGTACGTCCTATCGTAGCGGGAATATGTACGTCTTACCGTAGCGGGAATGCTGAGAGACTGTTTAGATATAGACTATTATTATCGATGAATTTGGAGATGGTGTTTCAGATGTGTTTAATGTAAAACTCGGTCGTAACAGATATATGTCACCAGAATGCAGTTTTGTTCAGTCTAGTATCAGACGTTTGAGGCGAATTCTATTATGGAATACTGTAAGTTGATTAAAGGGGCCGTCCAACATATTTTGGCATATATTGAAGCTTGTCATTAAATGCTTTATTTTGATAAATTTAAACATTTTAACTAAAAATCTCCAGTAAAAAACTAATAGGAATACAATTTAAAAAAAGAAAAAAAGTTACCCTCTACAGGGCTCGAACCACTGACTCCTGGAGTCCTGGAGTAAAAAGTCTCTCGCATAGACCACTCGACCATCCATGCTCATGCTTAAAGCGGAGGTATTTTTTTACCTATATAAGCAATCCTCGTAGTATTCCAAAATAAAACGACAACAACAGAACTTTCCAAATTATTCAATCGTTTCGTGTCGCACGCCGCTTTATAATTTTCAGGTTTTCAAATCATCAAATGATGCATATAATGAATATTTAAGAGCATGGTTCTTCAAAAATATCATAAGTAAAACGAAAATTTGCGAATCTGAAACAACTTTATTTTAATTTTGTCAATTTACCAAAACGTGAAATCTTTTGGACGGCCTCTGTAAATTGTAAATACTGCATACCGGTAGATACAACACTGTTTATGTATGTACCATTCGTCTGAGTAAGATTATTAACTGTCAACGTTGAAATTAATTGACGTCCCGTTTAACGAAAAAAAGATCATATTATATCGTCAAGCAACTGAACGACGAAGAGTAGAATCCATCACATGAGTTCAGAATCTAGGACACAGAAGACGTATACGACAGAATCAAGTACATTGGAGAGACGAAACAATAAGTAGGGATGTATCAGAGCCAAGGACACAAATTCACAATGGAGTATCATTAGAGTCAAGTAACATAATTTACAGACAAGTAATGAGAGTCGAGAACAAACAATAAACAAATGAGAATCATCAGAGACCACTAAAATATTCACAAGAAAGAATCGTTAGAGTCAAGTACATAATTCACAAATTGATAATAATCCCAGTGCAATAATTCACATTGAATAATCATTACAGTGGTTTAATATAACTAAGAAAGAAGAATCATTAGAGTAAAGGAAAATAATTCACAAAAACGAATCATAAGAATCGAGTTAAATAATTCACGATTGAGAATATTTAGAGTCACAAGTAAATAGAATTATGTATACGATAGAAAAAAAATTTGTTTAAAAACGAAAGTAATTAAGGAATGAAGGCGGGAAAATGTAGCGCGCGTTCCTAACGCACTGAACTGATGCTACGGTCTTGGCGATTATGCTTTTGTTTAGAAACCGGCCATTGAATTTCTTTTGCCATCTTATTATATTTTTTATGGAATATATTGTAGTATTTTGTTCACGAAACATATCAATAAAGCTTATTATAAATGAATCTTAATAAATTAACGATTTCAGCTCTTGTTTATAACACAGAAAGGGTGTAAAATTTATGATGAAACAGCGTATATAGCGGACCCTCTCGATATTATTCGGCTTTGCATGCATACTTGAAATAAAATGGGTGTCAAAAACATTCATCGTTTGCTGTTTATTATCAACAAGGTAATTATGTATAATTATTTGAAATGTTATTTACCTTAAATTATCAATTTATTAAAGATTCTTAAAAATCACGGTCCGTGTTACGCGGGTCATTTCGTATTTTGACATCAGGGCATCATGTCCAACTATTGAAAATCAGATTTTTTTCACCGGGACGATGACGGCTTGGATTTAGACAGGCAGACAGATAGTTTATTCAGACTTAAACAACAGTACATCGTCTTCAACTCAAATATATAAATTATTTTTAGACGAATTGTTAGGTGATTACACATATAGCAGTGATGATTCTGAGAATGTTGCCATGTTTCTTATCCGTGTAATCTAGAGTCCATGGTTTGAGCATTTTTATCGCGGTGTTCAAAAAAGATATCTCAATAATCTTGTTTATTGATAGATCTGTGGTTTTATTGCCCCTGTGTTCAGCACAAACCAATTATCTCGTTATGATCAGAAACTGTGCCGACCAATACTAAATAACACTATGGTGTCATACGCCACAGCAGGGACCTATACTTGTATATTGGTCCCTAACCACAGGTGGCAATGTCTGGTCAGATTACACTTTTTATGATACCTCCATGTCTTATCGTGGTATTAGTGGTCATTTCTTGGAGTTATGTAACGCCAAATACTCAATTTTGCGTTTATAAGATATGTAGCGTATTGAAAACATTTATAGTCATCTGCCCATACAGATTGCCATAAACTAAACCAAGTTTATGCACACATAAAGTTTTTTATGTCATTGTGATGATTTTTCCTGTTTTTGTAGAAGTTATCCTCAATACCTTTGTTTACATACTACATTAGTGCAGTGTAACCTTAAAGGCACGCTTAGGCATTAGCCAATCATTGTATAGATAAAAGTCATGTGATCTGTTAATGCTTTGGTGCGAGTTGCATCGCAAAAGCTTACGCTTCAAAACACTTTTTACATTACTTTGGATTTTATTACAAGGTAAAGCATTATGCTTTCATGCTAAGACTTCTTTAGTTATGAGTTATCCGTTTCATTTCATCGGCGGCGACCTGGCTCTACCGTGGATTTTACGATTATAATTCATGTGTACATGGTTTTCTGGAAGACAAAGAAAACCATTTTCCTGACAATTTAGTGACGTCATCGCGTCATCAAACATGGCTGCGCCCAGTCCGCTAAAAGTACAGCTGTTCGGCCATTCGTTCGTGAGGCACCTTAAAGATTTCATCCGACATGACTCCACTCTACGTTTTAACTTGAATCTGCTAGGACACCCTCTAGTGCAATACTCTGGATTCTCCGGTGCTCGCGTCGAAACACTACACCATCGTTTAACCGAGATTTCTGACTTTGAACCGGAAATTGTTGTGCTGATTATTGGCACCAACGACATTTATGATTCGTCGTGTTCAATTCTTTCTGTGGCAAATAAAATTGAAGACCTGGTGAGAACACTTTTATTTGAATTGAATGTGCGTTATGTTGTGGTAATGCAATGTTTACATCGCTGCACACCACAAGTCTCTTCAAAATACCCAGTTGACACGATATGGTTCAATAACAGGGTGGACAGTCTAAACTTGCTACTTTCTGAACGTTTGAGATCGGTGTTAGACAGCCGAGCTTGCCTATGGCGTTTAAAAGGGTTTTGGACAATTTCCTCCAAAGAAAGAAACTTCGCAAAAGATGGATGCCACCTATCCAGCCAGGGACAACGCCAGCTGTACAGAAACATCAGAGCAGCAGTGGTCGCCGCCTCGAAACGCATCCTCAGCAGCTGAGCTCAGACCTTAGATATGTATTACTAAGATATGTATTACTACTCAATGTTTGATGAGCTACAGCTAGCTCTCTGTGAGATTGAGTAACAGACTCATAAATGACTTCGTTGGCAGCATCATACAACATGCACACTAGCATTTTGCTAGTCATTCTATTTTCATGCTAATTATTATTTAATCTAGTCGTGATTTATTAAAATCTGCCTGTATAGATGTCAGCCAGCTAAATCACAATAATTATAAGTGCTTAATACCTATACATGTACATTTTAAACATTAACAAAATCTAATACTTAACATTTAACGTATTTAGCGGGTACCGGTAAAAAAACTCCGTCATTTCGTAGTCCTATAAAGAGTGTATGGTAGTGTACGGAACAACATAATTTAAAACAGCATTCTCATTTGACCACAACGGGGTTAAATAATCTTTCCGAAAAATACAAATAATACAGAGTTTTAATTTAGAATTCTATATATTTATAACTCTGTTAACTTATAAAGATATTTCAATATACATGCATAGACAGTTGACCGTGATTTTCAAGAATCTTTAAATAATTTTAATTAATTGATACTTTATGGTTAATAACCTTTCATATAATTTTACATAATTACCTTTTTGATAATAAACAACAAACGATGAATGTTTTGACACCCATTATATTTGAAGTATGCAAAGCCGAAAAATATCAAGAGGGTCCGCTATACATTTGTATACGCTGTTTCATCATAAAATTAACGCCCTTTCTGTGTTATAATCAAGAGCTGAAATCGTAAATTTATTAAGCTTCATTAATACTTAGCTTTATGGATATGTCTCTAGAACAAAATATTTCAATATATTCCATAAAAAATATAATAATCGTGGCAAAGGAAATTCAATGGCCGGTATCTAAACAGGAATACGGACAAAACCCCTCCCGGATAAAAACACTCCCGTCATTTTCATAGGGGGCGGACGAAAACCCTCCCACGAATAAACATGGGCGGGCAAAAACCCTCCCATGAAAAAAACGGGGGAGGACAAAAACCCGCCCATGAAAAAATGGGGGGCGGACAAAAACCCTCCCGTAAAAGAAATTTAACACTTAGTGTTGCATTCATTAATCCGACAAAATTACCCATTGTGTGTAATGTGTATTCATTAACTGTAAACATACCGCTTTCTAATGTGCATATATATCCGATAATCCGATATAATATCAACATCAATTTAAACATAAAATGAGGCCATTTATAGACAAGTGAATTTAAATTTAGATTGAACCCAATACGATACAGTGCAACGTTTAATGGCCTATACGCTCATTCATGCAAAAAACGTGCTTTCCGGGAAGTTTACTGAAACTTTGCGAAAATGAAAGTAAAATTCTGTTAACAACTAACAATTCGTTAGCATGTAACTAATTTGTCTTAATTACTTATTTAATTTATCTTTGACTGTAACGTTTTGAATTGCATTTTTGCAGACAATATATAAAGCATACTGTATTGTCAAATATGTCAATGATTTGGTTATTTAGGCCCACGAATCAGCTAATCATAACAATTAACTAGTTTATGGCATACAATAATATATATCAAAATAGCAAACTGTGAATCTGCAACTGCGGACAAAAACCCTCCCGTGAAAGCAATTAAACACCGACAAATGCAATTGCTTTACACATTGTTGCATTCATTAATCCGCAAAATTTTCTCAAAATAGCAAACTGTGAATCTGCAACTTCATTAATCCGAAAACACCACTTAATGCTGACAACATCTGCTCAAAATATCATACTGTGAATTGCAACATATAATTTTTTGTTTGTGTAAAGGCACACATCCAAAATGGAAATTATCACCACTTATCACTCGTCCGGTTGAGGTCCGAGCAGCTATCGGCAAGACGGAGAGTCTGAAGCGGGCCATCCGTAGGAAGAAACGTGGCGTGGTACCAGTAGAGCCAGCTGGTTCTGTCAGCATCCCTCAACCATTACCGCCGCAGTAAACCACAACGCAGCCAGATGGGGACAAGTCATTCCTTATCTATGACAATGCATCTACCGATGCACGGGTGCTGGTCATTGTGGAACGTCATCACATGTCTGCAGTAGGACAACGCCTTGGCCGAAGCAGAGGTGTACCGGTACGAACACGGGGAGCCGTTAGCAAAGCGAGTCCGGAAGGGGACCCTTCATCATCAGAAGAAGATGCAACGCCTATGTGAGGAGGTAGCGTCGGGAAACAAGACGGCACAGGACTTCTTGGCTGCAGTTGGGCACTGCATTCGTATTCACGTTTAGGAGTGTATGTGAACTGTGTAAGATTAATGCAATTGTGTTTGTTTGTATTCTCAAGTGTCTACAATGTTGGTTTTTGTTAAAAATAAATATCTCGGATAACCGACAACAAAATACAAATGTCGGAAATGACATTTGGAAATGACCGATTTCGGATTAAAAATTCATAAATAATCGTTGGTACTTGAATTCGTGGCTCAGATTTCACGTGAGGGTTTTTGTCCGGTCCCGTTTTTTCATGGGAGGGTTTTTGTCCTCCCCCGTTTTTATCATGGGAGGGTTTTTTGTCCGTCCCCGTTCATTCATGGGAGGGTTTGCGTCCGGTCCCTATAAAACTGACGGGAGGGTTTTTATCCGGGAGGGTTTTTGTCCGGCATTCATCTAAACAAAAGCATAAGCGCCATCAGTTCGGTTCGTTAGGACCGCGCGCTACTTATTTCCGCCTTCATTCCTTACTTGCTTTCATTTTTAAACCAATTTTTTTTCTATCATATACAGAATTCTATTCTCCTAAGCAAGATGTTATTTTTAAAACTGAACTCCAAATATAAACGCTACAAATCGGTATAAAGTACGAACATGTCAACCGTAAATCTAGATTCTAAAACTCCAAAACGGTATGATATTTGCAAAAGTTAAAGTTATAACTCGCCGAGCTGCCAAAATCAGAAGAAAAACTAAATATATATTTATATATCTGAAAACTACATTACGTAAGCTTTCTAATGATATATAATTTGTCAAAATCGGCCTAGAAATGAAACTATAATTTAACAAAATACGTGAGTAGGTACATCAAATGTATAACATCGGCGCTTCGATAAAAGATCGACAGATACGACACGGTCACGTGACTTAGACACAACAAGATATTTGGCGTAACGGTCCCGTTTCATATCCGTGTAATCTAGAGTCCGTGGTATAATATACCAGTGCCAAAGTGACTAACTGTGAATGCCGAAATGGTCAAACCCGAGTGCCGAAGTAGCACTTTTTTACGGTGCCGAAGTAACCAGATGCCGAAGTGACTAGATACCCTTAGAAATGAACAGTTGTGTATCATTGATAGGAATTACACCTGAATCAGTTTATATTGCGCTTATGTGAAAATTATTTTGTAAAAGTTGCAATAAAACGTTAACATGTCTGTTTTATTGCTTAAGTTATGCGATATCATCTCAGTTCATGTCCCATTAAAAATATTTATATCATGTGCCAGAAAGTGTTTGCCAGTAGAAAACCAACTTCAAGACTTTGAGGGTCGTTAAATAACCAATCAAACGAAACAAGCTTGTTGCAAAATAACAACGTATGCATTAATCATTCAGCTTTCTTAAAGAGTATAAACACGAGCTGTCACTTGTATGTATACATATATAATACAATTATATTATATAATACAATTATTTACACTCCGATTCATAATATACATCCACAGTTAAAAAAGTATTTTGTATTGTTTTGTATTTTATAATTTATATTTACATCATTTACAAAATCAATAAACATCAAGTTCCTTTATAATAACATCCCAACAGATAACAGACTTATATAAACAAGAGAATCAAACATAGAACTACTTCATTTTGATAGTCTCAAATCAGAGATCTATCAATAAACATTTATTAAAATATCTTTGACTTATATGAGTCCCCTTGGTACAATCATTGAATAAATGTATAGGCGCCATTCAGTTTCTTAGCCACAATATGTTTTTAAACACTATGGTTATATTACACATAAAGGAAAAGTCATTACACGACACACTCGTTTCTCACCCTGAAAATAGTTGTATTGAATTTCTATTTTAACACATTCTTGTGCACTGTTTGTATAACATATTGTATTTGTTAGAAAAATACCATCATGAATTATCATTCCACACAACTAAAACTTTAAAATATAAAATCTAAGACTCCGTAGAAATATTTCAGTTTAAAATAGTTGCCTTTTGTATATACCCATTTATTCAAATCACAAAATGATTAAGGCTTCCTATTGCCATGACACTGTTTTAGATTCTGAACTTCTCAATAGACCGTTCCATAATTTAGTCATTACATAATTATCTCCCCTGAATTCTCTCCGCGTCCGCCATTACACTGCTGCTGAACAATCGGTAACATATAAGAGAGCACCGATTATTCAACGGATGAATTTCTTTCTAAATTCTAAGGCCGTCATTACATGGTCTTGGTTTTCTTGGAAAACTAACACATTGACACATTAAAAAAGCATTTAATTAAATTAAATGCAATATTTTTCATTTGATTATTTGCATCAATCTTTAAATCGTGTATGCCTTTGCATTCCAGTGTTTAATTGCCCCTTTGTTCTGCATAATCCGATGATCTCGTTTTGATCAGATATTTTCCAGACTTAACTAACCACATGGTGTCATAAACCACACTGGGTGGCAGATGACAGTCTGGTCATTAACACAATTGATGATGCCACCATGTCTCATCTTCCTGGAGCATGTTAAATAATTTTGGATTTGGTTATGTATTTGAAAATCCAAACGTTGTTCAAGTTAATAGTTTTATTAGCGAGTTTAAATGTAGACTTGTTGACAATTTTAAACAAGAGTGGTACGGTAAAATGAATAATAGTACTGTATTAGATATGTATAAAGTATTTAAAAGCTGTTTGGAATATGAAACATATTTAGACTTACTTCCTAGACATCTGCGATTATTTTTTGTAAGACTAAGAGTCTCTGCACATCCTTTGAGAATTCAAACTGGCAGATACGCCCAAAATAACATACCACGTAATGAACGTTATTGTTTATGTTGCAATGACTTGGATTTAGAAGATGAGTACCATTTTATTTGTATATGCCGCTGTTATTCTGATTTAAGGAAAAAATTTATAAGCCGTATTTATTATGAAAACCCAACTGTATATAAATTCCACAAATTATTACTTTCATGTGACAAATCATTCATTTACAATGTATGTAAATATATAAAAGAAGAGCTTGTTATAAGAAATACGATTCTGAATAATACTGTTCCATAAGTGTCATTACCGCTTTGATAGTTGATTTGTATTTGTATTCCTAAATGTATATTTATGTTATGTAATGTTTATTTGTTATACCTAGTTACGTGACACAAAATAATATGTAAACTTAAGTATGAAGACGATGTACTTGTGTATAAGTCTGAATAAACTGTCTGTCTGTCTGTCTTTGAACTGTCTGTTGTATTAAGCAGTCATTTGGTAAGATAATTTACCTCCGACATACTTAACAGTTGCGTAAATAAGATATGTTACATATTTTACAAATTAAAAGTTATGTCCAATATAGAATATCAGAAATTGTACACCGTAAAGATACTAGCCCGTTTAAATTATGAAAAAATAAAGTATTTAAAAAAATATAAAAATAAAACATTTAACGTATTTAGCGGGTATCGGTTAATTAAAACTACGTCATTCCGTATGAAGATTTGATGTTACGGCAATGCACGAACGATATCATAAAACAATAAATTACATTTGACACCTAACAGAGCTAAATAATATTTAAAAATATATATATGTATATAAATATATGTGTGTTAAAATGTTAGATATGTGTCACTCATACTCACTAGTAACGAGTTTTCAATATACATGAGTACACAGTTCAATTTGCATCATATGAAGTTGTGTTTTTTCAGTTGTATGTTAATATTCCTCAATAGCGTCATTCTTTGTACAAAACCCATCAAATTAAAATTACATGTAAATACTGTCATGTCCTTTGCTTTTAATATGGCTTTGTAGTATGTTTATTTTCAAAGCACTCCTTACACTTTCTAACACTCATTTATTTATCACACTAGCGTCCTCATGCCATTGATAATTATATTTTTATAATTAGATGTATTACTATTGTAATTTATTGAAGCTTTTCTGCAAAAAAAATATTACCGCTTATGCATAGAGCTCTTTATTGTGTCAAATTGTCGGCCTTTCAGTCATCTTTAATTTGATGCTTATGTCGCGTTTTTAAAGTTGCAAATAAATGTATTAATAAATTCGTTTGGCGCTTAATAATATATTTTTGAAATATTATTTAGGTGTTTTTATATCGGAGTTTTTTGTGTGGATTAATTGACTAAACATTTGGTGTCGTTATCCATATGTTTTGCGTTACTTCAAAGACCTATAAAATACAATTTTTAGTATTTTTAGCTTTACAGCTGTTAAATGATTCAAAGATGAAAATATAGATATATCACATAGATCGCATTCTCTTCATCTTTCGAATAATCACATAAAAAGGTCGTCAAGATCAATATCACTCTCTCATGATAAAAAGCTCGTTTTTAACGTGACAAAATTCCATCTAAAAAATAAATATAAATCCAAACCACAATTTTTTTATCTCTGATATCAGTTAGAGCAAGAAAAATAATGGAAGGCGTCTCAAAAATATCATACTTAATATAATATGTAATGATTTTGGAATGCAGATTTTTACCAAATGAGATCAATTACAAACAATTAGCGGTAATTAATTGCGCGAGAATCTTTTATAAGTATTAATTAAAATAAGTATTAATTAAAATATAATCTGCTTGATGTTGCGGCTATTAAAATCAACACAACAATACATGCGTGAATTGTTTGTGAAACGTTAAAAGTAACAAGTCTAATCAAAGACATAGTATGAGCGACTGAATCGGCAAATTTTCGCCGATGATTACCACTTGATAACAGATAAAAAAAACAAATACACGAAAGCATTTTAAACATTTTATTTGTAACAATCAATCTCAACTTCAAACAATCATTTAAACAACAACAATGTGATAATCGCCTCTCATTAATTCATTAAGTAATTTATTTATCCGACAACGGTGAAGCGGGTATTCTCTACGTCTTTGGCTTTTGGAATCGCAGACTCGCACAAGTTAGCAGCAGTGTAATGGCGGACAGTCACGTGACTGACAATATGGCGGCGGTCAATTTATCGATTATGGAACGGTCTATAAGTGACTATCTCCAGGGCCGTTCAAATGTCTTTTTCACTGGGGTCCAACCGGGGAGGTTATGTGAGGGATCTCCCCTCCTGAGTTTTAATTTTTTGAATTGTGCACTTTTCAAGGGAAATTTTTATGCTTCAAAAACATTTTTGTGATATTAATTCATGGAATATAACAAGTAAATCAGTGAAATTCACACCAATCTGAAATGCTTCAGATTTCATAAATCTATTATGTTTGATGAAAAAGAAAATAATACATTGAAAATAACAAATCTTTATAAAGAAATGTATCATTAATGTTTATCATCTACTACACATTTTTACTTTCACCATCGTCAACACAGACAAACCATAAAATTCGTCAACAGCTTCGAAGTTAGATTGAATTTATACATTTTCTCTATAATTACCGTTTTTTACACTTTCAGATATTAAGCTGATTTTTGGTATGTGAAGCTACCTACATAAGCTATAAATATAGTGTGAAATTCGTTCCGTTCCATTGATTTTTTGGCGAAGTTACGGGCCTTGGAATTAATTTTTATTTGATAAAACCATGTCAGTTCAGGTAGAAAAAATTTAATGCCCTGTTCACTGAGTTTCACATTTCTTCGTAATACAGTGAGATAGCCTTGTTCACATCCATGTCAGCTCGCTGCACAAAGTATCGAGCTCTATTTGAGTCCTCCATGTTCGTGACATTCATGAACTCGTGTATGCACAAGTCCAGCACTTGCTGACCTGACCTAGCCTCGTCCCGAGTCTTTGGATCTGAAAAATAAATCATATTTGTGTGTGGAATATGTCAAGAAATAAAATGTAGATTGTATATTCAATGTCTAATATGCTAAGAGTTTTCATATAATTCACCATTCACAATGTAATTTAATATTTTCAACAATATGGTTTAAACTTAAAGGGGCCTTTTCACAGATTTTGGCATGTTTTGAAGTTTGCCATTAAATGCTTTATATTGTTAACATTGGATATAAAAATCTCCAGTAAAAAATCAAGAATAAAATTTAAAAAAGAAAAAAAAAGGTAACCCTCAGCAGGGCTCGAACTACTGACCCCTGGAGTCCTGGAGTAAAAAGTCTCCCACTTAGACCACTTGGCCATCCTTCCGGATACAATGACAGGTGTATTTTATACTTCATATAACCAAACCTCGTAGCTTCACAAAACATAACGACAACAATAGAAATCAGTATATTCTGACATTCTACATTTCTGACTTGGCAAACAGTCCCATATTCTAGGATAGTAAAACGCGTTACTAAACAGTCTTTTTTGTTACTTATTTAAATCTTGACCTGGCCGATTAGATATTAATTTGATAAGTTTGTTTTTCAAACCACTGACAAGACCTGGTTTTGAAAGGCAGTCAAATGTGAAAAAACATATAGCATACGGAGTTGACCAAGCAACATGAGCATATCTCTCAATTATTACAGTATCAAGTTGTGTAAATTTTTAGTAACAGTGACCTGACATTTTAAATGTGGTGGAAACAGAAGGCCGTGCATATTCCTTACATTGACCTTGGTACGTATACCAAGTTTTATCCAAGAATTGTGAGAACTTTCCATTGGAACGTATACCAAGTTTCATCCAAGAATCGTGAGACCTTTCCATTGACACGTATACCAAGTTTCATCCAAGAATTGTGAGAACTTTCCATTGGCACGTATACCAAGTTTCATCCAAGAATCGTGAGACCTTTCCATTGGCAAGTATACCAAGTTTCATCCAAGAATTGTGAGAACTTTCCATTGGCACGTATACCAAGTTTCTTCCAAGAATTGTGAGACCTTTCCATTGACACGTATACCAAGTTTCATTCAAGAATCATGAGATCTTTACATTGGCACGTATACCAAGTTTCATCCAAGAATCCTGAGAACTTTCCATTGGCACGTATACCAAGTTCCATAAAAAAAATTGTGAGAACTTTCAATTGGCACGTATACCAAGTTTCATCCAAAAATTGTGAGAACTTTCCATTAGCATGTACCAGTATACCAAGTTTCATCAAAGAATTGTGAGAACTTTCAATTGGCAAGTATTCCATGGTTCATCAAAGAATTGTGAGAACTTTCCATTAGCGTGTAAACCAAGTTTTATCAAAGAATTGTGAGAACTTTCAATGGGCACGTATTCCAAGGTTCATCAAAGAATTGTGAGAACTTTCCATAAGCACGTAAACCAAGTTTCATCAAAGAATTGTGAGAACTTTCAATTGGCACGTATTTCAAGTTTCATCAAAGAATTGTAAGAATTTTCAATTGGCACGTATTCTAAGTATCATTAAAAAACCATGAGAACTTTCCATTGGCACGTATACCAAGTTCCATCCAAGAATTGAGAGAACTTTTAATTGGCACGTATACCAAGTTTCATCCAAGAATCGTCAGAACTTTCCGGCACGTATACGAAGTTTCATCCAAGAACCGTGAGAACTTTCCATGAAATCGTAAGACCCAGATTTTATCTTCGTAACTTTTCAAGTTATTTCAGTTTTTAAACAACAAACAGATTGATCGATGAAAAATACAGGGTTAACAGACAGACCAATAGAAAACCTACAGCTTCATGAGTAGACTGCGTTCCATATTACTGCATTATGTACATTTTTATTTATAATGATATTAGATTTTGTTATATTCTAAGTAACAGAGTTCTGACCTTTAACCTGTTGTTAACAGGGCCATAATAATATTAATATTGCCCTTTATAAGGATATCAGATTTCATCTAAATAACTCTAGTTCTTGTAGAAAAATTGCTAGATCCAGTTTTTTGCCTGGACATACTGACGGACGGACAGGCAGACATCAGGATTAAAGGGTTAACACAGTCTCTTTTGGTAAAACTTGCAGGGGACCTCATGCATTTTGGACCAGGAAACTGACAATTTTAGAACAATGTTTATGTTAATAAATGGGTAAATACGGTATCAGACCTCTCTGTCGTGGCGGTGCTGGAGGTCCATCAAAAACTTCAGCGTGACTACTCTGGGATTTGAGACTCACTTCAGAACGACTCAGTGGCCGAGTCAGCAAGTCATTCATTTCTGAATCCTGAAAAAAGTATATGAAAGCAAACGTCACAAATAATTAAACACTGTTTGTCAGCTTTATTCAAAGGCAAATCACTCAGGAATGTGTGGGTCATTGGAATTGAAAAAAACTGTCTTCCTCATCTACACTTTATGGTGACCTACATTTCAAATATATATTACACAAATTTCAACTTTTGACATATTTTGTCACCATATACCATAGTTTATTGAACTTGCCTTATAACTTGCCAAAGAAAACAAGAGGGCCAAGATGGCCCTTGTTCGCTCACCTGAGAGGAGTCGGTTCATTCAATCTTTACCAAATGTCAAACTTGACCTAGATATTGTCCAGACAAACATCCTGGTCAAGTTTCATCATTATTTCATCTGCAAATCATGATCAATGTACCTATGAAGTTTCATGATCCTAGGCGTAAGCATTCTTGAGTTATCATCCGGAAACCATTTTTCTAAGTTGAGTCACCGTGACCTTGACAGCGAATGTGTGAATACGTTTTTTAGCACTGTGACCTTGACCTTTGACCTAGTGACCTGATAATCAATAGGGTCATTTGCAAGTCATGATCAATATACCTATGAAGTTTCATGAACCTAGGCATAAGCGTTCATGAGTTATCATCCAGAAACCATTTTTCTATTTCAGGTCACCATGACCTTGACCTTTGACCTAGGGACCTGAAAATCTATAGGGGTCATCTGTGAGTCATGATCATTGTACCTATGAAGTTTCATGATGCTAAGCATAAGCGTTCTTGAGTTATCGTCCAGAAACCATTTTACTATTTCGGGTCACCGTGACCTTGACCTTTGACCTAGTGACCTGAAAATCAATAGGGGTCATCTTCGAGGTCATGATCAATGTACCTATGAAGTTTCATGATCCTAGGCATAAGCGTTCTTGAGTTATCATCCGGAAACCATTTTACTATTTCGGGTCATCGTGACCTTGACCTTTGACCTAGTGACCTGAAAATCAATAGGGGTCATCTGCGAGTCATGATCAATGTCCCTATGAAGTTTCATGATCCTTGGCATTATAGCCCTCTTGAGTTATCATCCGGAAACCATCTGGTGGACGGACAGACCGACATAAGCAAAACAATATACCCCCTCTTCTTCAAAAGGGGGGGGGGGGGGGGCATAACGAAAAAACTGCCCCCCTCCCAGCAGCCATGTTATTGTTCTGAGCAAATTTCATGAAAATAGGGCCAAAAATGGTACTTCTACTGCGTTCACATGTTTTCACCATAAACATATAAAGAAAAATGATTTCCGGTCTTTTCTCCCCCTGGACGTTTCTCCCTGGTCTTTTCTCCTCCCAAACCCTAGTCTTTTCTCCTCCCAACAATTTTTTTTATTATCTGTATATTTAGGTAGGAGAAAATGAAGTTTGTGATTGAAGAATTGTTAATATAGGAGCATATTTTAGTATATATAATATATATATATATATATTAATCAGTGAGTAGTGTTATTTTTAATTAAATTTTGTTGTAAGTCTATAAGACTATGAAAGTTAAGTTTCTGTTTTAGTTTATAAGTTAACGACTCAAAGTTTAAATGATTTAAACTAATTAAATAAAATTTGATTGTTTATTATTCTTGAATATTTTTGAAATGATCAAAAGATGTTGTTTTTCACACTTCCTTTATATGTTTATATGTACTTCAGACTGATTGAACTGTTTGATGTCTAGTAATTAAAGACACAATTTAATTAAATTATCACATGTATGATTGATCTGGAACATTGTTGGTTGATAATTAAATAATATAAAAAGGGTACACAGTGTGAGCTGCCTTTGATCATAATAGAGCAAAAAAACAGTTACTCATTTTCTCTTTATATACCATGCATTTTTTATTCACCTTCCTTATCACTTTGTAATATTCAAGTGTGTGCTGCTAATATTCAACTTTGAATATGCCCGTCTCTAAGTGTATTGCTTGTCAAAAACGCGTGTTAAGAAAGGACTTCGCTATTTGTGATAACTGTGGATTATGGCAGCACATCCATTGTGGAAATACAAAATTTCATATTATGAGTAAAAATTGATGATTTGAATTAAAATAAAATAATTAGTAATTGTGTTGTGTTTCTGTTTATGTTTAAAATATATTTAAACTTTCATTAAATGTTTTACAAAACTAAACATTGTTTTTGCTGTATACCATCTTATGAATAAAAATTGATGATTTGAAACAAATTAAAATTAATTAATTTGTAATTGTGTTGTGTTTCTGTTTAATGATCAGTTAAAATGAGCTAAGATGTTGATTGGCACATTCTTTCAAATAAACAAGGATGATACATTCCAAAGGATGACACATTCCACCAATGTAATTAAGCATGAATTTTTCACAAGAATGTCTTAGGGATTCACACCTGACCATTTCCACATCCTGTCCATATCCTTACAGTCACAATGTCATGAAACAAGTTAGTTTTGATTTGACTTTCATTGCTTCATGATCATTTTGAAATTTATATTTTACAGTTTGGAAATATTTATATTAAATTCAACTAAATTAAATTCAAAATTAATAATCAATATTCAAAATATGGGTTGCTACATAGCCCATTTAAATCACACTTATTTTAGCAATTTATTTCAATTTCTATCATTCATTGTGTGATCTAAATCTTTAGCAGTTTAACTTAAAAAAAAAAAAATCACTTGAATTATCTAGTAACTTTTTGCATTTTGTACATAAATAATTTGGCATAATAAAAAGTAGCTTAGAATATGTTTAAAATAAATGTACGTACTTAATTCAAATTAATGTATTGATTTATTTTGAAATATTATTCTTAGTTACTTTATTGTTAATAATTTTTAAGTATTGGCTTACAAGTCTATTAAAATGTCAAAAAAAGATACAACATAAAAAAAAAAAATTCAAATAAAGACTGTTTAAATAAATTTAACATTATAATGTTGAAATAAGATAAAGACACTATTTCATTGTCAAATAATGAAAATGAAGCAATGATAAACTTTGTTTCTCTATTGATGAGCTTGATTGATCACTGATTGAAATAACATTGATAATTCAATCAGTGACTAATCAAGTATATCAATCGAGGTGTTAAAAGTAGCAGATTTATCCCCCAGTATGAAATAGGCTGGGAGGAGAAAAGACTAGGGAAAATGCCCCGCCCACGCCCATGTTTTCACCAATCCCAACCATTTTCAAACTCGTCCGAGATATAAATAAAACCAATGTTTTGACCAAATTTCATGATGATTGGGCAAAAATTGTGACTTCTAGAGTGTTTACAAGGTTTCTCTATAGCCAAATAGGGAAAACTGCCACTATATACATATAGAGAAAAATGCCCCGCTCACTGGCGGCCATGTTTTTTCACAGATCTTGACCATTTTCGAACTCGTCCAAGACATTAATTGAACCAATGTTTTGACCAACTTTCATGATGGTTTGGCAAAAATTGTGACTTCTAGAGTGTTTACAAGGTTTCTCTATAGCCAAATAAGGAAAACTGCCCCGCCCACTGCATGGCGGCCATGTTTTTCAACGGATCGGAACCACTTTTGAACTTAACCAAGATATCATTTAGACAAACATTTTGACATAGTTACATGAAGATTGGGCATGAAATGTGACTTCTACAGTGTTTACAAGGTTTTTATTTTTTTGACCTAGTGAACTAGTTTTTGACCCGGCACAACCCAGTTTCGAACTCGGCCGAGATTTCATTGGGACAAAGCTTCTGACCAAGTTTCATAAAGATGGGACAAGAAATGTGGCCTCTAGAGTGTTTACAAGCAAATGTTAACGTACGGACATACGACGGACAAAGACCGGTCACAAAAGCTCACCTGAGCAATCAGACGAGCTAAAAATTTCTTACTAATTAAACTAATCAATTCAGTTGAAAAATATGACTTACAACAACACCTGTTTGTAAAACATGTCTGCCATCTATGTGCGACCTTGAACTTTGATCTGTAGCTCTGCATATCAATAGGGACTTCCTTGCTTCATAACTACCAGTAGGCAGCATAATAACGTTCATTATCATATGAGAAATAAATATTGTGTGGAAACAACTTCCATGTTAAGAGCTTCTGCGAAATTGACTTATGATTTCAAAATCTATAGGTGTCTTCCTTTCATTCCGGGTAACCATCATAACAATTGCATAATGGTAGGTCAAAGGTCAAAACATGCAAACAAAATTGTGCAGAGATGAATTTTATGTAACAAGTCCCTGCTTGTCAAAGAACTCTCTAGATATTGTGAAGAAATGAAATGGTATACGATTCATGCCACAACCCCTGTTACAAAAACATTGGACCTGTTTACTTCAAAATCAAAGGGCCCCTTCGTTTCATGCCAAGTACCAGTAACCACAATACTCTGGATAGTGCGCGGAAAACAACATGGTCTACCCAGTGTTTGGGTTATGGTCTACCCAGTGTTTGGGTTATGGTCTACTCAGTGTTTAGGTTTACGCTGTAAATATTTCTAATTACGCTATAATTTTACCAGGGACGCAGAAAAATATTACCTGTTGTGTCCATAGGCTCCGAGAACATTTCAATCAAAACATTACCTTTCTTCTAATAGCAAGTAAATACATGTATGTCAAAATGTCTAGAAGAAAATTAAAACATAAATGGACACAAGCAAAAGGTTTTATTTTATCATATTTCAATGATAAATTATCTTCAAATTGAGTTAATCTGAAGTTGGGTTAGTA